>NC_053392.1:271232849-271509128 GCF_905171765.1 Bufo bufo | reverse complement strand
AAAAATCATGCGGACATCTGAATGGAGCTTTACAGGGGGGTAATCAATGACAGGGGGGTGATCAATGACAGGGGGGTGATCAGGGAGTCTATATGGGGTGATCACCACAGTCATTGATCATGCCCCTGTAAGGCTTCATTCAGACGTCCGGATGCGTTTTGCGGATCCGATCCATCTATCAGTGCATCCGTAAAAATCATGCGGACATCTGAATGGAGCTTTACAGGGGGGTAATCAATGACAGGGGGGTGATCAATGACAGGGGGGTGATCAGGGAGTCTATATGGGGTGATCACCACAGTCATTGATCATGCCCCTGTAAGGCTTCATTCAGACGTCCGGATGCGTTTTGCGGATCGGATCCATCTATCAGTGCATCCGTAAAAATCATGCGGACATCTGAATGGAGCTTTACAGGGGGGTAATCAATGACAGGGGGGTGATCACCACAGTCATTGATCATGCCCCTGTAAGGCTTCATTCAGACGACCGGATGCGTTTTGCGGATCCGATCCATGTATCAGTGCATCCGTAAAAATCATGCGGACATCTGAATGGAGCTTTACAGGGGGGTGATCAGGGAGTCTATATGGGGTGATCACCACAGTCATTGATCATGCCCCTGTAAGGCTTCATTCAGACGTCCGGATGCGTTTTGCGGATCCGATCCATCTATCAGTGCATCCGTAAAAATCATGCGGACATCTGAATGGAGCTTTACAGGGGGGTAATCAATGACAGGGGGGTAATCAATGACAGGGGGGTGATCAGGGAGTCTATATGGGGTGATCACCACAGTCATTGATCATGCCCCTGTAAGGCTTCATTCAGACGTCCGGATGCGTTTTGCGGATCCGATCCATCTATCAGTGCATCCGTAAAAATCATGCGGACATCTGAATGGAGCTTTACAGGGGGGTAATCAATGACAGGGGGGTGATCACCACAGTCATTGATCATGCCCCTGTAAGGCTTCATTCAGACGACCGGATGCGTTTTGCGGATCCGATCCATGTATCAGTGCATCCGTAAAAATCATGCGGACATCTGAATGGAGCTTTACAGGGGGGTAATCAATGACAGGGGGGTAATCAATGACAGGGGGGTGATCAGGGAGTCTATATGGGGTGATCACCACAGTCATTGATCATGCCCCTGTAAGGCTTCATTCAGACGTCCGGATGCGTTTTGCGGATCCGATCCATCTATCAGTGGATCCGTAAAAATCATGCGGACGTCTGAATGGAGCTTTACAGGGGGTTGATCAATGACAGGGGGGTAATCAATGACAGGGGGGTGATCAGGGAGTCTATATGGGGTGATCAGGGGTGATTAGGGGTGATCAGGGGCTAATAAGGGGTTAATAAGTGATGGGGGGGGGGGTGTAGTGTAGTGTAGTGGTGCTTGGTGCTACTTTACTGAGCTACCTGTGTCCTCTGGTGGTCGATCCAAACAAAGGGGACCACCAGAGGACCAGGTAGCAGGTATATTAGACGCTGTTATCAAAACAGCGTCTAATATACCTGTTAGGGGTTAAAAAAAACACATCTCCAGCCTGCCAGCGAACGATCGCCGCTGGCAGGCTGGAGATCAACTCTCTTACCTTCCGTTCCTGTGAGCGCGCGCGCCTGTGTGCGCGCGTTCACAGGAAATCTCGCGTCTCGCGAGATGACGCGTATATGCGTGACTGTGCGCAGCGCTGCCACCTCCGGAACGCGATCCTGCGTTAGGCGGTCCGGAGGTGGTTAAAGAACAAAAGGTCAAAAAGGAGGAAAGGGAGAAGGAAAGAAAGATTGGAAAAAGGAATATTAGATGGATAGTAGGAAAAAAAGAGAAGTCACAAGGCATGGTTCATATAAGGGCAAGGAGGCCCAGCAGGTGTAATGGCCGGAGTCACGCACAGGGAGGGAAAAGGGAAAGCCCTGCCCAAGGGAGAGGGTAAGGTGGTGACCCCTGACTCACCTTGCAGCTGGCACCTGACTGCCCTGACGTCCCTAGACGGGTTCCTCACCCGTGCGGCGATCACGTGAACGGGCCGGTGGGATCGCTAGTCCGCACCACTGTCACTAAGAGGGAAACACCAGGGAGAGGACAGACAACACAGACAAACACATACACATACACCACATTCTTTCCTCGGGACCGTAACCTCTCCAATGCACCAGATATTGAAGAGAGCGGCGGACCCGACGAGAATTAATAATTTTGGATATCTGAAATTCTAGATTACCATCCACGGCAACAGGAGGGGGTGGCAGCGGTGACGGTTCTAGAGGTGGAACATATTTTTTGAGTAACGACTTATGAAAGACATTATGGATTTTAAAAGTCTGAGGTAACTCCAGGCGAAAAGCCACGGGGTTGATGATGGCTACAATTTTGTAAGGACCAATAAACCTAGGACCCAGTTTCCAAGAGGGAACCTTCAATTTGATATTACTAGTAGACAACCACACATAGTCATTCACTCCTAGGTCCGGACCTGGCGACCGTCTCTTATCAGCCATGCATTTGTATTTACCGCCCATATTTTTCAAGTTAGCTTGCACCTTCTGCCCTACCGATGAAAGAGATGACGAAAACCGTTCCTCTTCGGGAACCCCAGAAGACCCCCCCTCTTTGAAAGTACAGAATTGGGGATGAAAACCATATGCACCAAGAAATGGTGACTTGCCAGTGGATTCCTGACGACGATTATTTATGGCAAACTCAGCTAACGGTAAATATGATGACCACAACTCTTGGTTTTCAGACACAAAACAACTTAGATATGTCTCCAGGTTTTGGTTGGTACGCTCAGTCTGTCCATTCGACTGAGGATGGAAAGCTGAGGAAAAGGACAAGTGTACCCCCAAACGGGAACAAAAAGCTTTCCAAAATTTAGAAATAAACTGGGTTCCCCGATCCGAAACAACATCGGAGGGGACCCCGTGAAGCTTCACGATCTCACTGACGAATACCTGAGCAAGAGTTTTAGCATTAGGTAGTGCGGGTAACGCAATGAAGTGTACCATTTTGCTAAACCTGTCCACTACTACCAAAATAACAGTTTTACCCGCAGACAAAGGTAAGTCAGTGATAAAATCCATTGACAGATGTGTCCATGGTCTATTGGGAATGACGAGTGGTAATAGAGACCCTGCAGGACTTGTATGTCAAACTTTTGCGCGTGCACAGGTAGAACAAGAAGACACAAAATCCAATACATCCTGACGCAACCTTGGCCACCAAAAACGATGAGACAATAGCTCCAAGGTTGCTTTACTACCCGGGTGCCCAGCAAGTGCCGAATTATGATGTTCCTTTAATAATTCGGTACAAACAATTTCTCTGAGGGGCAAGAGACCGGGACGTCCCCCTGGGCCTCTAACACCTTCCCCTCCAGAACAGAGTGTACCGCAGAAACAACCACTCCTCTTTGAAGAATGGGCACCGGATCACTCACATTACCCCCTCCAGGGAAACAACGAGATAGTGCATCAGCCTTGGTATTCTTTGCCCCAGGACAATAGGTAATCACAAAGTTAAACCTGGTAAAAAATAGCGACCACCTAGCCTGTCTGGGGGTGAGACGCTTAGCTGATTCGAGGTACAGAAGATTTTTGTGGTCCGTAATCACAGTGACGGGGTGGACTGCCCCCTCTAAAAAGTGATGCCACTCCTCAAACGCAAGTTTAATAGCTAACAGTTCCCTATTGCCAATATCGTAGTTCTTTTCTGCTGCAGATAGTTTTTTAGAAAAGAAAGCACAAGGACGCCATTTGCCAGGAGACGGACCCTGAGACAGTACAGCCCCCACTGCCACCTCTGATGCATCGACTTCAACAATAAAAGGCTGAGAGACATCAGGTTGGACTAGTACAGGTGCTGAGGTAAACCTCTCTTTTAGAGAGGAAAAAGCAACTTTAGCGGCGTCAGACCATTTAGAAAAATCTGTCCCCTTCCTAGTCATGTCAGTAAGGGGTTTTACAATAAGTGAATAATTTTTAATGAATTTCCTATAGAAATTCGCGAAGCCCAAGAACCGTTGTAGTGCTTTGAGGTTCTCAGGAAGATCCCAATCCAAAATTGCCTGGACCTTCCTAGGATCCATACGGAAACCTGAAGCAGATAAAAAATAACCTAGGAATTGTATCTCCTGAACGGCGAAGACACATTTTTCAATTTTAGCATATAATTTATTCGTCCGTAGGACCTGCAGTACTTGTCTGACATGCACCTCATGTGTTCTCAGATCAGATGAATAAATTAAAATATCATCTAGGTATATTACCACAAACCTGCCGATTAGATGACTAAAAATGTCATTAACGAAATGTTGAAAGACGGCAGGAGCATTGGTCAGACCGAAAGGCATAACTAGATTTTCATAATGCCCCTCAGGGGTGTTAAAAGCTGTCTTCCACTCATCCCCCTCCTTAATACGAATCAGATTGTAGGCCCCCCTAAGATCAAGTTTGGAGAACCACCTAGCACCCGCAATCTGGTTAAACAGGTCAGGAATGAGAGGAAGAGGGTATGGGTCTCGGATGGTTATCCGATTTAATTCGCGAAAATCTAGGCAAGGACGCAGGCCCCCATCTTTCTTTTTAACGAAGAAAAACCCTGCAGCCACGGGTGAAGAAGAGGGTCTGATGTGTCCCTTAGCCAAACTCTCGGAGATATAATCTTTCATGGCTTGTCTCTCTGGACCTGAAAGATTATATAACCTGGTCTTGGGTAATTTTGCGCCGGGAATAAGGTTAACCGGGCAATCATAAGGACGATGAGGTGGTAACTTCTGACAACCCTTTTCAGAAAAAACGTCCTCAAAATCCGAAATAAATGTAGGTAGGGTAGTTATGGAGGCGACTAAGCAATTGCTATTTAAGCCATTTTCTCTGCACTGCTCACTCCACTCCAATATCTCCCTGGCCTGCCAATCCACCACTGGATTGTGCGTTACCAACCAGGGAAGACCCAGCACTACCGGAGTGGGAAGCCCCTCCAGAACATAACATGAAAGCATCTCGTTATGGTGGTCCCCTACCCGAAGGTGTAAATTATGAACAATGTGGGTGAGGTTTCTCTGAGGCAGAGGAGCAGAATCAATAGCAAATATGGGAATAGGTCTCTGTAGCGTACAGAGAGACAAACCCATAGTGCGGGCAAAATGGGCATCTATCAAATTTACCCCTGCTCCACTGTTTAGAAAGAAAGAAATAGTCTCTGTCTTATCACCAAAAACAATAACCGCTGGCAACACAAATTGCGATGTACGTATGGAGGAAACGTATACCCCCCGGCTGACATCCTCCACATAGCCTGGGGTTAGTAGTTTTCCGACGGTCTTTTGTTTCTGAGGAAAGAAGGACAGACATTAATGAAATGACCCCTCTCCCCACAAAAAAACAAACCCCACGCCTACGGCGAGCCACAGGAGGACGGACCTGACGAGTAGTTCCTCCTAGCTGCATAGGCTCGTCTAAGTCCATACAGACTAACTGCTGCTTGGGAGGGGTTACCAATGGCTCCGGTTTTTTCAACCTGTCCCTAAGGCGTCTATCTATTCGGATAGAAAGGGACATAACCGCATCAAGGGAAAAGGGGGTCTCATATAATGCAAGCGCATCCTTAACCCTTTCGGATAACCCAGACCAGAACTGACTCCTGAGAGCCGGGTCGTTCCATTGGGTATCCGTAGCCCACCTACGGAAGTCAGAGCAATATTCCTCTACCGGCCGCTCTCCTTGTAGGAGTCTCCGGAATCTTGATTCAGCCAGTGCGACTCGGTCAGGGTCGTCATATATGAGACCCCGAAAAAATCATCCACTGACCGAAGAGCCTGGGAATCAGTAGGTAAAGAGAACGCCCAGGACTGCGGGTCCCCCTGCAGCAGGGAAATAACAACCCCCACCCGCTGTTCTTCATTACCAGAGGAGTAAGGGCGCAGTTTAAAGTATAATTTACAGGCCTCACGGAATGTCAAAAACTTGTCCCTTCCCCCAGAAAATCTGTCAGGGAGAGGGACCTTGCAACAACCTGGTTACCAGTAGCAACCGCTGGGCTTGCGGTCTGTTGTAATTGCTGCTGTTGCTGGAGGACCGACGCCTTCAATCCTACCACCTCCAAAGACAGGCCAAGAAATTGTTTGGACAGAGCAGCAATTTGATCCATACTGGATTCTAAGTAGGTAAAAAATATATATATATATTTTTTTTACCTACACAAAAATAAGGGCCAGATATAATGTAATGACCGGCGTCACGCACAGGGAGGGAAAAGGGAAAGCCCTGCCCAAGGGAGAGGGTAAGGTGGTGACCCCTGAGTCACCTTGCAGCTGGCACCTGACTGCCCTGACGTCCCTAGACGGGTTCCTCACCCGTGCGGCGATCACGTGCCTAAACCCTGGCTTTCCCTGAAATGAGCCCTAGATAGTGAAACGGCCGGTGGGATCGCTAGTCCGCACCACTGTCACTAAGAGGGAAACACCAGGGAGAGGACAGACAACACAGACAAACACATACACCCAGGTGGGCGACCACAGCAGTCCACAAAGGTCCAACAGGGATCCGGAGGGTAGCGTTCTGGATCAACAAGCAGAGAACGCAGTAACACAGCTCCAGAGGGTCAGAATAGATGTCCAGGCAGGAAGCTCTATATCTGGCAACCAGAGAAGTGTGAGAGGGGAATATAAGGAGGTTTGGGAGTGCTGGACAAGGAACAGCTGAGGAGAAGGAGCTACGGATCCCTGAGTGAGCCAAAAGGGTTTGCAAAGCAAACCCAGAAAGCTACAATAAGGAAACAGCCCTATCTTATATAGAGCGCGCAGCCAACCGCTGCGACCTCCTGACCCCGGGTACAACGGAGTCAGGCGTGGCTCTTGACACCCTCGTGACAGCAGGATTCAGGAGTCATCCAGAGGCAATCTTCTAGGTGTTGATGTGGCAGATCCTCTTCTGTTTCTTTGAGGCCTAGGCGTGCATTGTTCCCAATGTGTGACAATGTGGAGGGTTGGAAGTGAAGTCAGATCTTGGACCACATCCCAATTTTTGATGTTAAGAGGTGGGATCTTTAGATGTTCATAAACAGCTTCCAAGTCGGTAAAAGATGATATCGCAAGTCTGTGTCCCTCAAACATACAGATGGACCTTCCCATTTGGCCTTTCTTTGCTAAGATCTTGTTAGATCGCAGCCAGTCAGTTCAAGGTTTTAAGGCTCTCCATTTCTTCAGTGTGGATTGGGCTAGATCTTGAAATATAGTGATGGGGTTCCCATCCCAGTTCAGGGAAGAAGAGTTGCTTGCATTAGTGAGAACAGCTTCTTTCACTTGAAAGTGTAAGAATTTGCAGATTACATCACATGGCGGTTCTGATGTCCATGGTTTGGGCCTCAAGGCTCTAGAATCACTTCATGTACCGAAATAGGGCCCAGTACTGACAGGCATATTTAGACCACAGTATTAAGTATGTCACTGGGGGCTATAGTATCTGGGATACCTCTGAAGTGCAAGTTATTACACCTCCTCCAGTTTTCCTGGTCCTCCAGAGCAGTATGTAACATGTTGATATGGGTCTGGCAGAAGGTTAGGCTGTTAACAACCGCTGCTTGGTGTTGAATAATAGCAGATTTGACCTCTGCCAGGGACTCAACCCTGCGGCCTATATGCCGGAAATCTTGCTTGATAACTGAGAGGTCACTACTAAGCGGTTCGAGGGCAGCCGTGAGGGAGGCAGAGTGTCTTCTAAGTAGGCTCTGGATATAGGGAGGCCATAGTGTTCTGGGAGATCATCCCTACTGTGAGCTGAATCAGGATTATCAGAGGCCTTGTGTCTGGCAATCCGTGGAGTAGCGGGCGCCATCTTGGATTCTCGCGCCACATAGGAGGTTTTCATCTCCCCGCCGAATGAGGCATGTTTGGTAGGCTCTGAGGTATCCCCAGCTTTAGATCCACCGATATTGACCATTCTGAGTCTGCCAAGCGAGGTAATACAGGCTGTAAGGGTTGTGTCTGTGACGGAGCGAGGTGTCAAGCAGCCATCTCTGCGCCACCCCCAATCAAGATTATTATTAAAGAGATTATTATTATTAAAGATGACCTATCTGAATATCTGAAAGTTGATCTTTAAGATCTCATTCACACATGTAGTTTTGTCACAATTTTGCAAACTCAGAGTGGCAGATCTACTATTGTGAAGCTACCAGAACCAATGCACATGCCCTATACCACACTTATTAAGGGTCTTAGACAGTTTTTTTGCTGCACCCAAGAAGGGGCACATCTAAGTATGGCAACTAATAGATAATGTGAACTTAGACTAGACAGTCCGAGGCTATATTCTAATGGGAAACAGTGGCATAGAAATCAGTAGCGTTTTTTTGTTGCGGATTTGTAAGAGTATTTAGGAGAGATATTAGAAACATCTTACCGGCATTATTCTATTACATCCTTGATGTCCAATACATCTGGAGTAATAAGACATTAATCATTGCATCTGTATGTGGAAGAAGTGTCGCTAGTGCATTTGTTCTTCCACATGCAGGGTCAAGGGTTGTCGTGTGTACATTTGTGAATTTAAAGGGCTAAAATCTCATGTGTTATGGTATTGCAGTAGTATTCTAGTCCTCTGCCAGAACAGAATACCAAAATACCTTAAAGCGGATGTGGAAGTAGCAGCACACCAGAATTTTTTTCAAAATTAATTTTTTATGAATACAGAATAAAATAAAGGGTTCTTAGCCTCTGTCCCATATTAATAAAACCGGTTTGCCATAACACCCCCAAACAAACCACCCCTTCATCCCACCACTGCAACTGTTTTCAAAATATATTTACGCTCACCTTTTTCTGGCACGCAAAGTAAATAAAAAATAAACTAAAGATGGGTATAAGAGGGTGGCGAAAAATAGGAGAATACTGATGGCATATGATGGGGTAGATTAAAGCTGTTATAGTGGGGAAAGGTAAAAATGATGAATAAAAATGGAACCGGCATCAACCATGGGAAGGGAGAGAGGGTCATAAATTCTTACAGGATCCGCTTGAATGCCAGTAGAGACATACCCAGGATGGGTTATATGTGGCGCTGAGGCGCACAAACCCCACACACCATCCACATCAGGATTCGTTGTAGCAGGGCGTGTCCATAGTCGTAGACTGCCACAGTGGCATTATAAAAACTGATGAAATCATCTTGATGCGAGCCCGTAACTGAAAAATTTGAAATGATCTTCACTGCCTACCCTCTGACTAAAAGGACTTCAGATTCAACCAGAAGCTGCCTTTCCAACGTCCGGAGGGTTATGCAATTCTGGATGTGGGTGAAAGGTGCCTGAGTAGCGGGGACAGTCAGTCCAGTTGGGTTGTCCACTCCGGCAGCAACTAATGTTGATGGTGCAGCAAATGATGTTCTGACTGCTGCCTGGTCCTCTGCTTAAAAGGTATCTTTCATCACACTTAAGCCTCATTCACACATCATTGTTTTGGTCACTGATTTCTATCAGTGTATTTGAGCCAAAACCAGGATTGGAGCCTTCACAGACATCAGTTATAATGGAAAGATCTGCACCTGTTCTGTGCTTAGAGCCGCACCTGATTTTGGCTCACAATCACTGGTGGAAATCTCTGACCGAACACTGACGTGTGAATGAGGCTTTATACCTATGAAACTGGCTGACCTGTTGCATGAGTACTAGGCAGCTAAAGGCATCTGTGTTGGTCCCATGTTCATATGTACCTGTATTGTTGTGAAAAATTAAGTTTTAATATATGCAAATGAGCCTCTAGGAGCAACAGGGATGTTGCTATTACTTCTAGAAGCTTAGCTCTGTCTGCAACTGCCGCTCCCACTCCACTTTCTGCAGAAGGTGTAGCAGTTGTAGAAAAAGCTGAGCCTCTAGGTCAACAAAGTGCAACTTGTCCCACGAAAAACAATCCCTCGTATGGCTATGTGAACAGAAAAATAAAAAAAGTCATGGCTCTGGGAAGTCAGGGAGTAAAAAAAAATCCAAAACGGAAAATTTCCATGTCAGGAAGGAGTTAAAATGGTGGATGTTTTCTTTTTCTTTCCAATTGGGCCAATGAGTACTTCTAGGTAACAAAATGTACACCTGGACAAGGCCAGGTATATATGCTAGTATATTTCATGTTGCAATTCATCACAGTTTTCCAAATTGCTACTTTCAAGTTTTCAATACACAATGAATAAACTTTATTACATAAAACTAGAAAATCCATTTAATATGTAAGAGACCAAACAGTTTTGCAAACTTTGCTAAGTCACACTTAACAGGGTAAAATTAAGTCTGACGTTATCTCTCAAGATATTGTGGTTGACATACAACTATAAAGCAGCTTCCCCTGAATTGTGTATTATAGTACATTCGACTTTTCACATAATCTTAATGCAAATAGGATATAGTCTTGTGAATTTATAGTGATGTTGAATACTTAAGAACTAATTTATTAGATAGTTTAAGCTGTGCCTGAAGCACCTTTTACAGCTTGCACTGCATTATCTCTTAGCGCACTGAGAGCTGCTGAGATTATTCAGAATTGTACAGTATTTAATGCTTTCTTCAAGGGAGGCTAAATTAATGGGTGCATTTAATGAAGGTATATTTAGTTTCTTACATTTTTCTTATATCATCTTTTTTTGGCTGAATACCACAGAAATTATGATTTCATGATTTGAACATTTCTATACAAATAAATGCCATTTCTATTCCATATTGTACACCCCTATGTTCCAAGGAGCAACAGCTATTGGTGGCCTTAAGAGGGGAGCTCATCTTATGTCCAGTCCCCACAATCATGAGCATATAGAACGCAGCACACCGATATTGCATTTAAAGCTGTCCAGCTGAATGATGCACCTTGTGTGATAATTATTGTGACATTTCGAACCTTAATGCCCTTTATCAAGCCTGGCTGGATGTACACCTTGTCAATCTGGATGTCTATCCTGCCAGACTTGATAAAGGGCATGCATAGTGCTAACGGAAACTACTGAGGCATGGCTTCTCTGTCTGCCTCTCATCTCCCTGCATGGTCTAAATCGCAGCTTACAACTTGGCGACGGTCCCCAACTTGACTAAGAGCAGTGGTCTAAATTTAGTGGGGTAAAAGAATAGTCAGACAGAGGTCAAAACCATGACTGGATCAGAATCCAAAAGCTAAATCAAAATCAGCCCTGAATCTAAACTGAGAGAGATACATCAGATCCAACACAAGATACAAACACTAGAGTCAAATACTAGACAAGGAGATAATGTCAGAGGAATAATTGGCAGTCAGGAGCAAGGTCAGGGACAATCCCAAGCCCAGAACCCAAACAACAGTGCAATACACGCTAGTTAGGCTAATAAGACCAACGACTGTGGCAGAAAGCACATGACACCAATACAGAGCCTGATTGTCCCTGCTCCCTGATAGGTCAATCAGCCCCACTGTCAGCAGATCCATAGAGTGAACATGATGATCAAGGTGGTCCCACAGATGCTCAATTGGATTCAAGTCTTGGGAATTAAGTGGCCAGGATAGTATTTAGAAGTCTTGGTTATGCTCTTCCAACCAATGTTGGACATTTCTAGCCATGTAACATGTCGCATTGACTTGCTAGACGATCCAATGTGCCCCAAGGAAGATAAGCAGTGTTTATGGGTGTATACCTTCCACATGGAGGAGTGGGCCCACGAAAACATTACACAGGCCATGATGAAAAATCTCATCAAATCTTGCAACTTTGAAAACTGTTAACAAAATGTTATTATACAGTCCTGATCAAAAGTTTAAGACCACTTAAAAAATGGCAAAAATCTTATTTTACATTATTGGATCTTAAAAAGGTTCCAAGTAGAGCTTCAACATGCAACAAGAAGAAATGAGAGTGAGACAAAACATTTTTTGAGCATTCAATTAATTGAAAATAACGATTAAACTGAAACAGGCTGTTTTTCAGCTGATCCAAATTTTAGGACCACATACCTTTAGAAGGCCAAATCTGTGCAAAGATGTGGATTCATTGTCATTTTCTGTCAGGTAGTCACACGTTGTGATGGCAAAGGCAAAAAAACTCTCCCTTTTTGAACGTGGTCGGGTTGTTGAACTGCATAAGCAGGGTCTCACAGCGCGCCATCGCTGCTGAGGTGGGATGCAGTAAGACAGTCATTTGGAATTTCTTAAATGATCCTGAGGGTTATGGAACAAAAAAGTCAAGTCATCAGCACTGAGCCGGAGGATCCAATTGGCTGTCCGTCAAGACACTGGACGATCCTCGACCCAAATTAAGGCCCTTACTGGTGCTGACTGCAGCCCCATAACCATCAAACGGCATCTGAGACTGAAGGGTTTCTAAAACAAAAACCGTCTTCAAAGACCTCGTCTTCTTGAATGCCACAGAACTGCTCGTTTGAACTTTGCAAGAGAGCACCAGACATAGGACATTCAAAGGTGGAAGAAAGTTTTATTCTCTGATGAGAAAAAATTTAACCTTGATGGTCCTGATGGTTTCCAACGTTGCTGGCATGACAAGCAGATCCCACCTGAGATGTTTTCTAAGCGCCATAGTGGAGGGTGCGCCATAATGGTCTTGGGTGCTTTTTCCTTCAGTGGAACAATGGAGCTTCAGGAAGTGCAGGGGCGTCAAACGGCCGCTGGCTATGTCCAGATGTTGCAGAGAGCATTCCTCATGACTGAGGGCCCTTGTCTGTGTGGTAACGACTGGGTTTTTCAACGGGACAATGCCCGCAAGACAAGGGGTTTCTTCCAGGAGAATAACATCTAAATCCAATTGAGAACCTTTGGGGATGGATGGCAAGGGAAGTTTACAAAAATGGACAACAGTTCCAGACAGTAGATGGCCTTTGTGCGGCCGTCTTCACCACTTGGAGAAATGTTCCCACTCACCTCATGGAAACGCTTGCATCAAGCATGCCAAAACAAATTTTTTAAGTGATAAACAATAATGGCAGAGCTGCTCATTACTGAGTTTATGTTTGGAAGTTGGATTTCTGTTTTGGGGGGGTTTAGTTTTTTTTTGGAGGTGTGGTCCTAAACTTTTGATCAGCTGAAAAACAGCCTGTTTCAGTTTATTCATTGTTTTCATTAAATTGAATGCTCAAAAAATGTTTTGTCTCACTCCCATTTCTTCTTGTTGCATGTTGAAGCTCTACTTGGAACCTTGTTAAGATCCAGCCATGCAAAAAAACTTTTTTTTGCCATTTTTCAAGTGGTCTTAAACTGTATAAAGCAGCCAAACATAGATCATAAATGGTGTATTGGCATAAAGTCTTAGAGCTCAAGAAATACATTTGACTAAAATGATTAACATATCAGAAGAACAAGGGTATCTGAGTTCCTATGTCTGAATAATGCATTGCAATAGTGTACATGCATAACCACCACTCCATTCATTTCTGTGACACTTTTGGAGACAGTTGAGCACTGTACTCAGCTGTTCCATAGATACTAAATGCAGCAGTGCTCACATATGCACACTACATTCAGAAAATAGACTTGGGGATCCTCATGATTAGTGGGTGTCTTGGAGACCATCTGTAGCATATCCTGATAAATGTTGATTGGTCAAAACCTTTAACTCATTCTACCCTGAGCCAGTCTCCACCCTCCTGCCCAGGTCATTTTTTTTTTTTTTGCAAATCTCACATGTCACTTTATGTGGTAACAATTTTGGAACACTTTTACTTATAGTCTGGAGGAGCTATATGTTTGGTTGGTGACTTGATCACCAGTAGTTAGAATGTATGTGAACAAAGTGGTAATGGTGATTTTAGGTTAAAACATAACTTTTAATATATACAAAATTAGAATATGTCCATAGATGCTATGATGAAAGGTAAAGAAAAAGTGCATGATGGCACCAGGGATACAAGTGTGCTTGGTGCACGGCGGCACCTTTAAATGCAAAAAATAATAATAAATGGGTGCACGGCGGCACCTTAGATAACCAGTAGGTCCTACCGTTGTGGCCGTGGTCCTCTGGTCTCTGGAGATGTCCAACGCAAAGGGGTTTTGCTGTAGAGAAGAGCGAAGGGGGCCCGGCGGGGATATTTGGTGGGTGAGGGGTACCTAGACAGCCCTAAGCTAAGGGTGCTATCTCGCCCCTAACGTCCTAATACGGAGCACCCGTTCTGAAAAGAACGACCCCGTCCGGAACCTGGCCCTTTTTCTACTTGGCCCTATTGTGCCCTAGTGTAGCTAGTCCCTACACGCATGTTTCATTTATGCTATAAAACTCATCAGGGGAATATTAGGCACACATAGAGGGGCAATATAATCTAATGACATATAGTGTTGGTAACTTATGATCAGTGAACAACACATATGTCATATATAATTAGGATGAAAATATGACACAAATGATACTGAAGCGTATTGGCCTTTAGTGAAGGCTCTAATCAAGTATCAGGGCTGGGTACTTGCCTAAGATATAGAGACAAGATCGAGGGGGTTACCTGGAGATAGTCCGGTCCCTCTCTTGGAGCGCAGCGGCGTGTCCAGAGGCCGTGATGAAGCCTGCTTGCCGGCAGTCGCCCGCTCCTATTTGAACACCAGATGGCCTCAGAACGAGGCTTGAAGCGCAGCGTGATGACGTCAGCGGGACCGTCGACGCGCTCACGCATGCGCTATCAGTGCTGTGAGAAAGCACAGAACGGCCTCAGAAGGAGGCTTGAAGCGCAGTGCCGTGACGTCAGCTGGGCAGCCGACGCAACCGCGCATGCGCTGCCCATGCTGAAGATAACCAGCATGGTAATAAATCTACTGACGTGATCCGATGCCGATACGTCATTTCTAATGGCTGAGGATTGTGTCATCTGCCCGGGACATGTGTTATCCACCAGCCAATGTTTAGTTGGTTGCCAGGTGACCGGGACTCTGTGTGGCAACCATAAATTCAACACCGTCTATAGCAAATGCGGTGCATGTTGATGTGACATTTCTTGCAATATGATTATAATAAAAAAAGTGTTCTGGTCAGTGGTACATAGGCACGGGTGCATAAAGAGTAATATATGATAAATGGGTGCTCTTGTCTATCGGGGTGCACCTGTCTGGGTTTTAGCCTCCAATAGACGAGTTTTGAAATGCCAAAAGGCACATTGTTTGGTATCAGTCTATACAGGTATCGTCACAGGGACGCCCCCTAGATCTGATTATTATTATAACGGTTCCTGTGCCCACAAGGTGTATAAAGCATAGACTCTAATGTGCTTTTATCTTTTATTTCCGTGAAGTAGAAACCAGCCAGAGGGGGCTTATTATTTAACGTCTCTCGGTTGACAAATGCTGTTTCCATGGTATGTGTTCTTATCATGTCTTGTTCTGCCAGCCAGTCCAGGTCATATAGGGATATGTGGCGCTTCGTGGCTGGTCTAGTACTCATTAAATGAAACAGCCGAAGCACAATTGCTCGTTTAGACCTTGGGGGGCTGTGGTCCGCAGCGTGTGGATCCAGCGTGCTTCATGTTGAAGGAGCATGCGGTCCCAGTCACCTCCTCGCAAAGGGGGGGCGACTGCCTCGATGCCAATGGCTTTTATGCTGCGTGGGTCACCATGATGATATTCGTGTACGTGGCGTGATACAGCCGTATCTGGAAACAGCATTTGTCAACCGAGAGACGTTAAATAATAAGCCCCCTCTGGCTGGTTTCTACTTCACGGAAATAAAAGATAAAAGCACATTAGAGTCTATGCTTTATACACCTTGTGGGCACAGGAACCGTTATAATAATAATCAGATCTAGGGGGCGTCCCTGTGACGATACCTGTATAGACTGATACCAAACAATGTGCCTTTTGGCATTTCAAAACTCGTCTATTGGAGGCTAAAACCCAGACAGGTGCACCCCGATAGACAAGAGCACCCATTTATCATAAATTACTCTTTATGCACCCGTGCCTATGTACCACTGACCAGAACACTTTTTTTATTATAATCATATTGCAAGAAATGTCACATCAACATGCACCGCATTTGCTATAGACGGTGTTGAATCTATGGTTGCCACACAGAGTCCCGGTCACCTGGCAACCAACTAA
This sequence comes from Bufo bufo, assembly GCF_905171765.1. Taxonomy (NCBI): domain Eukaryota; kingdom Metazoa; phylum Chordata; class Amphibia; order Anura; family Bufonidae; genus Bufo; species Bufo bufo. The sequence continues at coordinate 271,493,089 of NC_053392.1, read as the reverse complement.
ACATTGGCTGGTGGATAACACATGTCCCGGGCAGATGACACAATCCTCAGCCATTAGAAATGACGTATCGGCATCGGATCACGTCAGTAGATTTATTACCATGCTGGTTATCTTCAGCATGGGCAGTGCATGCGCGGTTGCGTCGGCTGCCCAGCTGACGTCACGGCACTGCGCTTCAAGCCTCCTTCTGAGGCCGTTCTGTGCTTTCTCACAGCACTGATAGCGCATGCGTGAGCGCGTCGACGGTCCCGCTGACGTCATCACGCTGCGCTTCAAGCCTCGTTCTGAGGCCATCTGGTGTTCAAATAGGAGCGGGCGACTGCCGGCAAGCAGGCTTCATCACGGCCTCTGGACACGCCGCTGCGCTCCAAGAGAGGGACCGGACTATCTCCAGGTAACCCCCTCGATCTTGTCTCTATATCTTAGGCAAGTACCCAGCCCTGATACTTGATTAGAGCCTTCACTAAAGGCCAATACGCTTCAGTATCATTTGTGTCATATTTTCATCCTAATTATATATGACATATGTGTTGTTCACTGATCATAAGTTACCAACACTATATGTCATTAGATTATATTGCCCCTCTATGTGTGCCTAATATTCCCCTGATGAGTTTTATAGCATAAATGAAACATGCGTGTAGGGACTAGCTACACTAGGGCACAATAGGGCCAAGTAGAAAAAGGGCCAGGTTCCGGACGGGGTCGTTCTTTTCAGAACGGGTGCTCCGTATTAGGACGTTAGGGGCGAGATAGCACCCTTAGCTTAGGGCTGTCTAGGTACCCCTCACCCACCAAATATCCCCGCCGGGCCCCCTTCGCTCTTCTCTACAGCAAAACCCCTTTGCGTTGGACATCTCCAGAGACCAGAGGACCACGGCCACAACGGTAGGACCTACTGGTTATCTAAGGTGCCGCCGTGCACCCATTTATTATTATTTTTTGCATTTAAAGGTGCCGCCGTGCACCAAGCACACTTGTATCCCTGGTGCCATCATGCACTTTTTCTTTACCTTTCATCATAGCATCTAGGGACATATTCTAATTTTGTATATATTAAAAGTTATGTTTTAACCTAAAATCACCATTACCACTTTGTTCACAAACACTTTTACTTATCCAAATCATTCTGACATTGTTTTCTCATGACACATTGTACTTCATGACAGTAATAAATTTGAGTCAATATGTTTCACCTTTATTTATGAAAAAATCCCAAATTTACCAAAAACTTTAAAAAATTGCAGTTTTCAAAATTTCTATTTCTCTGCTTTTAAAACAGACAGTGATACCTCAGAAAATATTTATTACTTAACATTCCCCATATGTCTACTTTATGTTAGCATTATTTTGTAAATGCCTTTTTTTTTTTTTTTTAGGACGCTAGAAAGCTTAGAATTTTAGAAGCAATTCTTAAAATTTTTAAGAAAATTTCAAAAACCCACTCTTTAAGACCAGTTCAGGTCTGAAGACACTTTGTGGGGCTTACATAGTAGAAACCAACCATAAATGACCCCATTGTAGAAATTTCTCCCCTCAAATTATTTAAAACTGATTTTACAAACTCTTAACGCTTTATGTGTTCCACAATAATTATAAGAAAGCGGAGATTAAATTTATAAATTTTACTTTTTTGGCAGATTTTCCATTTTAATCCATTTTTTTCTTTAACACATCGAGGGTTAACAGCCAAACAAAACTCAATATTTATTACCCTGGTTTATAGAAGCACCCCATATTTGGAAGGCAGATTTTGCTGGACTGGTCTTTAGACACCATGTCCCATTTGAAGCCCCCTTTATGCCCCACTACAGTAGAAATGCCCAAAAAGTTACCCCATTTTGGAATCTACTAGATAAGGTGACAGTTTTTCTGATACTATTTTGGAGTACATATAATTTGTAATCGCTCTATATCACTTTTTGTGTGAGACAAGGTAACCAAAAAATGGCACCAATTTATAATTTTTTGTATATCTGACAGGTTAGATCATGTGCTATTTTTATAGATCAGGTTGTTACGGACATGATGATATCAAATATGTCTACTTTCTTTGTTTATTTCAGTTTTACATAATAAAGCATTTTTGAAAAAAAAAATAGTTTTTGTGTCTCCATTTTCTAAGCTACAGATTTTTTTGGGTACATATAATATTTTGATCATTCATTATTACACTTTATGGGGCAAGGTGACCAAAAAATTGGTTGTTTTGACACAGTTTTTATCTATTAATTTTTATAGCATTCACCTGAGGGTTTAGGTCATGATATTTATTTTATAGAGCAGGTCGTTACGGGTGTGGCAATACCTAATATGTATACATTTTCTTATTTTGTTTTAAGTTTTACACAATAATAGCATTTATGAAACCAAAAACATTATGTGCTAGTGTCCTCATAGTCTGAGAGCCATAGCTTTTTTATTTTGTGGCCAATTGTCTTGGATCTCATTTTTTGTGGGATGAGGTGACGGGTTGATTGGTACTATTTTGGGGGGCATACGCCTTTTTGATCGCTTGGTGTCGCATGTTTTGTGATGTTATGTGACCAAAAATTTTCACTTTTGGCAGTTTTTATTTTATTTTTACAATGTTCACCTGAGGGGTTAGGTCAGTACGTCAAAATGCGGCAAGTCACTTGCCGCCATGACGTACTATTATGTCATGTGTCAGGAAGGGGTTAATTTCTTCGTGCAACATGATCAAAATATTTTCCAGTGGCCACATGATCATGAACACTGTACTTATGGTCTAATGACTGAAGAGAGCTTGATGACATAGTCAATCAGAGGGATTTGTATAGTTTTTTTTTATCTCCTGTTACTTTAGTACTAGCTTACAATATTATTTTTGGTCAGATTTTAACCAAGGACCCCAGTCCCGGCGTTATCAGAAATAATAAGCAGAAGCATTAGTTCTGCCTGTTACCCCTGATAAAGCCAGGGTAACTGGCGAAACATGTTGGGTGCAGATAACAGTTTTTAGATGTCTAGCGCTAACAATTTGGATTCTGCAGTAGTGTCAGTGCTGTTAACTGATTACGCAAACAACAGATAGCAGGAACAGGAGGATGTCTATTGTCACGACCATGGTCATGGTCGTGACTCCTGTACCCGCATGCAGTTGCCTGCGGTTTGGTCTGTTGTCAACCACATGGTGAGGACTGCTGGTATGTTACCTCACATGTGGTTGCCACTGGCAACATGATTGTATTCACAGTATAGCAGCCTGAGCTGTTGCTAGGCAACTTGCTGTGAAGGTCATGCGGTAGCACCTGGCAACCTCTCTTTGTATGTGTGCACTTTCCCTGTTTGTTGTGCACGAGGTTGTTGTATCTCTGTACTGTGAGACTTTCCTTCACTTGCGGTTGTCCGTGGCAACGTGTGGATTTGTGTACATGTGGTGGCAGTGTCTTGGCCTTCTGGCTGTTCCCTAGGACATGGTTGCCACGCATGTCATTGCCGGCGGTACCAGCTCCAGTGTGTTTATTGTGTGTGTATTCCCCTTTAAGTGGTTTCACTTCCCTGGTTGGTGTTGGAAGGGTTAATTCCCTTTCCAGTCTGTGTCTGTGTGGGTGTGGCCACTTTGGGCTATAAAGCCTCTGTGGAGACCTGTAGCTGAGGAGTACTCCAGCCTGGTAGTAAGCTGGAGGCATCCTCCTGGTCTCTAATACCATCTGCCAGTGAGGGCCACCCTTGTGGTCATAAATCTATGTATTGATGTTATTTTATGTTTATGTGGTGTCTGTTATTATTTCAGCCATGGATCTGGGTTCCTTTGTGTTTATGTGTGTGTGCTGTGTCCGTTTGTGTTGTTGTGGACAGCAGCACTTGTTAGCACGGGATCCAGTCAGTGTTTCTGTGGCAGGTAGGTGTGGAAGTGCTTTTCAATCTCCTGCCATATCCATAGGCTGTTTATGTTTCTCGTTCCTGGCAGCTTGGCCAGTTTAGACTCCTGTTCGTTCGTATCCAGGAGGAACAGGTTGTCTTATCCAGCTCCTAGCTCAGGGATCCGTCCAGGGCTAGTAGGGAAGCGAGGTTCCTGAGTATGAGCCCTCCTACCATCAAGGTCGGCTCATACAGCTAGGAGTCAGGGTCAGATTAGGGATGCGATAGGAGGTGACCTGCTCCCTAAATCTGTTGTCCTGGTCAAGCAGCTTCCACTTACGTTAACGTCACACGGATTAGAGTTACCCCCACTCTAATCCGTGACAGCTATAGGCTGTGCGCACCTATAGTCCCTCTCTGCAATAATTGTATGGACATGTAGGATTAGTGCTTGGCAGTTTTAATAGAGTACATACTCATAGTATTATACGATTTTAGAAGCAGTAATAAAGGTTATATTCTATAGAGTTTAGTAATTATTTGGGGCAAGTAGAGTATATTAGCCTAAAATAGCATTTATGTAGGGATCACAAAGTACAGTCCTGATCAAAAGTTTAAGACCACTTGAAAAATGGCAAAAAATCATATTTAGCATGGCTGGATCTTAACAAGGTTCCAAGTAGAGCTTCAACATGCAAAAAGAAGAAATGGGAGTGAGACAAAAAAAAATTTGAGCATTCAATTTAATGAAAACAATGAATAAACTGAAACAGGCTGTTTTTCAGCTGATCAAAAGTTTAGGACCACACCTCCCAAAAAAAAAATAAACCCCCCCAAAACAGAAATCCAACTTCCAAACATGAATTTAGTAATGAGTAGCTCTGCCGTTATTGTTTATCACTTCAAAAGTTTCGGCATGCTTGATGCAAGCGTTTCCATGAGGTGAGTGGGAACATTTCTCCAAGTGGTGAAGACCGCCGCACGAAGGCCATCTACTGTCTGGAACTGTTGTCCATTTTTTAAAACTTCCCTTGCCATCCATCCCCAAAGATTCTCATTTAGATTTAGATCAGGGGAACATGCAGGATGGGCCAAAAGAGTGATGTTATTCTCCTGGAAGAAGTCCCTTGTCCTGCGGGCATTGTGTACTGTAGCGTTTTCCCATTTAAAAACCCAGTCGTTACCACACAGACGAGGGCCCTCAGTCATGAGGAATGCTCTCTGCAACATCTGGACATAGCCAGCGGCCGTTTGACGCCCTGCGCTTCCTGAAGCTCCATTGTTCCACTGAAGGAAAAAGCACCCCAGACAATTATGGCGCCCCCTCCACTGTGGCGCGTAGAATATCAAATTTTATTTATACATACAACTACACTAGGTCCTGGAAACATGGGCTGTGTGTTGGCCACATCTTCTGTACTGTGCCCAGCTTCCCAGCTACACTGACAGCGTCACAATAATGGTTCCTATCTGAACTATATATATATATAGTGAGGAACAGAAGTATTTGAACACACTGTGATTTAGCAAGTTCTCCCACTTAGAAATCATGGAGGGGTCTGAAATTCACATTGTAGGTGCATTCCCACTCTCAGAGACAGAATAAATAAAAATATTCAGGAATCACATTGTATGATTTTAAAATAATTTTTTTTCTCTTGCACTGCTGAACATAAGTATTTGAACACCTGTGAAACAGCAAGAATTCTGGCTTTCAAAGACCTGTTACTGTGCCTTTAAAAAGTCCACCTCTACTCCACTCATTAATCTAATTTAGTAGCACCTGTCTGAGCTCTTTAAAGACACCTTGTCCACCTGTCACCGCCAGACATCTGTGAAGCTCTGACAGACGTTCTTTAGAACCTCCTGCTTGAGGTTCTTTTGTTTTGCTTTCGTTTTGTTATCTCGTTTCCCTCTCTCAGCTGTTATCTAGTTGCACTGATTGCATCCCTTTAAATCCCCTCCCATACTGCATCACTTTGCGGTTTATACAACTTCCTGGAGTGTGTGCATGCTGGATGCTACAACTGATGCTTCTACAGATAAGTCTGTTCATTTATCTTTGTTTTCCTGTTTGCTTGATCCGAGGTGACCCTGACTCCCTCCGTATTAAGTGTAGGGAGCTGGTGGTCGTGTCCCCTCACTATTTCAGGTGTCATACAGTCGAGGAACGAGGGTATGCAAATTTCTACCATTGAGATTTTTGCATAGGCTGAGCAGTAAGGGAGAGAACTAGCGTTGTTACAGGGCTTACCCGTTGGTTCCTTAGTTTTGGATCAAGTCAGTCGGATCCTCATTTGTGTCTTCTAGTTTTCTGTTACACCATCCGTGACACCACCCCACAGTCAGTCAGATGCCAACTACTACCATGGGCAATACCAAAGAGCTGTCAAAAGACACCAGAGACAAAATTGTGGACCTCCACAAGGCTGGAAAGGGCTACGGGGCAATTGACAAGCAGCTTGGTGAAAATAGATGAACTGTTGGAGCAATTGTTAGAAAATGGAAGAGGCTAAAGAAAGATAAGATGATAAGAAAGGTGAGGAATCAGCCCAGAACTACAAGGGAGGAGCTGGTCAATAACATGAAGAGAGCTGGGACCACAGTTTCAAAGGTCACTGACGGTAGAACACTACGCCGTCATGGTTTCAAATCATGCATTGCACGGAAGGGTCCCCTCTCCCCTGCTCAAGTCATTACATGTCCAGGCCCGTCTGAAGTTTGCCAATGACCACCTGGTTGATCCAGAGGAGGCATGGGAGAAAGTCATGTGGTCAGATGAGACCAAAGTAGAACTTTTTTGTCTAAACTTCACTCGTCGTGTTTGAAGGAAAAAGAAGGATGAGTTGCATCCCAAGAACATCATTCCTACTGTGAAGCATGGGGTGGTAACATCATGCTTTGGGGGTGCTTTTCTGCGAAGGGGACAGGGCGACTGCACTGTATTAAGGAGAGTATGAATGGGGCCATTTATTGTGAGATTTTGAGCAACAACCTCCTTCCCTCAGTCAGAGCATTGAAGATGGGTCGTGGCTGGTTCTTCCAACATGGCACATTTTGACTTGGCATGGCACGTTTTGACTTGGCAAGATTTGCCCACTCTTCTTTGCAAAAACACTCCAAATCTGTCAGATTGCGAGGGCATCTCCTGTGCACAGCCCTCTTCAGATTACCCCACAGATTTTCAATGGGATTCAGGTCTGGGCACTGGCTGGGCCATTCCAAAACAGCCCCAAAGCATGATGCTGCCACCACCATGCTTCACTGTGGGTATGGTGTTCTTTTGGTGATGTGCAGTGTTGTTTTTGCGCCAAACATATCTTTTGGAATTATGGCCAAAAAGTTCAACCTTGGTTTCATCAGACCATAACACATTTTCCCACATGCTTTTGGGAGACTTCAGATGTGTTTTTGCAAAATGGCTTGGATGTTTTTCTTTGTAAGAAAAGGCTTTTGTCTTGCCACTCTACCCCATAGCCCAGACATATGAAATATATGGGAGATTGTTGTCACATGTACCACACAGCCAGTACTTGCCAGATATTCCTACAGCTCCTTTAATGTTGCTGCAGGCCTCTTGGTAGCCTCCCAGACCAGTTTTCTTCTAGTCTTTTCATCAATTTTGGAGGGATCTCCAGTTCTTGGTAATGTCACTGTTGTGCCATATTTTCTCCACTTGATGATGACTGTCTTCACTGTGTTCCATGGTATATCTAATGCCTTGGAAATTCTTTCGTACCCTTCTCCTGACTGATACCTTTTAACAATGAGATCCCTCTGATGCTTTGGAAGCTCTCTGTGGACCATGGCTTTTGCTGTGGGATGCGACTAAGAAAATTTCAGGAAAGACCAACTAGAGCAGCTGAACTTTATTTGGGGTTAATCAGAGGCACTTTAAATGATGGCAGATGTATGCTGACTCCTATTTAACATGATTTTGAATGTGATTGCTTAATTCTGAACACAGCTACTTTCCCAGTTATAAGAGGGTGTGCACACTTATGCAACCACATTATTTTAGTTTTTTTTCTTCCCTCCACCTAAAAGATTTTAGTTTGTTTTTCAATTGAGTGGTATAGTTTATAGGTCACATTAAAGGTGGAAAAAGTTCTGAAATGACATTTTAACAGGGGTGTGTAGACTATTTATATCCACTGTATATGTGTGAGCAAAGTTCAATAGAAATGCAATCAGATAGGATCACACTGTGCCAGACATCTCTGTGATGCAGTCATTTTTTGTCATGTGAGATGCACATAGCACAGGAGATGTGGCCAACACATAGCCCGTGTCTACAGGACCTAGCGTAGATGTGTGAATCAACCAAGTTGGGGGGTATGAATGCTGAGATGATTACAAAGATTATTGTCCCTGTATTGGAGCTTTTTAAACCTTTCTTGACCAGCAATACACCTTTTTTTTGTCAACAAAAGGACTTCTTTTAAAAAGTCTCCCTTGCAGATGAGAGCAGAAGCATGGCTCTAAAATTGCAGCCATGCTCCTGCTTCAATGACAATGAGCTGAAGGAGCGCCAAATAATTTCTCACAGTCTTTACACACTCTGTGAGGTTCTTAGTGTTGAAAGCTACCACAAATGTTTATATCTTAACAAAAAGTCAGCAATTAAAACAAGAGGAATGAGGGGCCTGTTAACAAGAGTTTAAAATCTACAAGGAGAAATATTTATATTGATTACTTTACAGTACTGTTAACAATCTGGTGAGAGGATTGCAGAAGAGTCTTCAGTTGAGGATGCTACTTAAATTGAAGAAGGAGAGCAACAGTCACCAGAGAGTTTGTAGCAGCCATCTCCACCACATCTACAGCTATTATACAACCCACACCAGAGATTTCCCATTCCGTCTACAAGTGAGACGACAACATTGTAATTTGGAAGCTGAAGTAGTACACACACACAAACACCATTTCAGCTACAAACAGCTAGTTTCCAGGGGGTGTTGAGAGTCGGACTCCTCACAAACTCACCCAGAAGACCTATCCTGAGAATAGGCAATATCTAATCACTGCCTAACCACTTTAACTTGTTGCGCATATTTATTCTGTTGTTATGGTCTTTAAGTAGAGCAGAAAAACAGAAATAATGAATTGTAGGATTACAAAAAACTACCAGTCCTTTACAGAGCAATTTGTCGGCTTCTCATTAGATCAACACCTTCCAAATTTGAGGCTGTATTCAAAGTTGTTCAACCACTTTTAACTTTAAAATATAAAGGTTTTTTTTTTTCAAAATTGATGCTAATGAAAACTGGCTTAGGTACCCATGGCACCCAATCAAATTGATCTGTGAAATGAAAGATTAAAGTTGGAAATGGAATCCACAAAAAAAAAAAAAAAAATGCATAAAATTATTTACTGCAACTTTATTGAAAGCTATGATCTTTTTGTGATTAAAAGGGTACAAAAGGACATTCAATGCACACAATCAATCCTAAAAGTTGAATTGAAAGGGGAATTTGGACATTAGCCCTTTCATGACCAAGGGTCATTGATGCCCCAGTGTCCAGGTCAAAATTTACAAATCTGACATGCGTCACTTTATGTGGTAATAGCTTTGGAACACTTTTACTTATCCATGCCACTCTGAGATTGTTTTCTCGTGACACATTGTACTTCATAATAGTCATATATTTGAGTCAATATATTTCACCTTTATCTATGAAAAAATCCCAAATTTACCCAAAATTTTGAAAAATTCTCAATTTTCCAAATTTCTATTTCTCTGCTTCTAAAACAGAAAGTCATACCTAATAAAATATTTATTACTTAACATTCCCCATATGTCTACTTTATGTTGGCATCATTTTGGAAATGTCATTTTATTTTTTTAGGACGTTAGAAGGCTTAGAAGTTTAGAAGCAATTCTTACAATTTCCAAAACCCACTTTTTAAGGGCCAGTTCAGGTCTGAAGTCACTTTGTGACGGCCTACATAGTGGAAACCCCCATAACTGACCCCATTGTAGAAATTACACCCCTCAAGTTACTCAAAACTGATTTTACAAACTTTGTTAACCCTTTAGACGTTCCACAAAAATTAAAGGAAAATGGAGATGACATTTCTAAATTTCACTTTTTTGGCATATTTTCCATTTTAGAATTTTTTTTCTTTAACACATTGAGTGTTAACAGCTAGAGTTGAGCGAACACCTGGATGTTCGGGTTCGAGAAGTTCGGCCGCACTTCCCGGGAATGTTCGGGATCCGAACCCGACCCGAACTTCGTCCCGAACCCGAACCCCATTGAAGTCAATGGGGACCCGAACTTTTGGGCACTAAAAAGGCTGTAAAACAGCCCAGGAAAGAGCTAGAGGGCTGCAAAAGGCAGCAACATGTAGGTAAATCCCCTGCAAACAAATGTGGATAGGGAAATGAATTAAAATTAAAATTAAAAAAATAAAAATTAACCAATATCAATTGGACAGAGGTCCCATAGCAGAGAATCTGGCTTCACGTCAGCAGAGAATCAGTCTCTTCATGCCATAGCAAAGAATCTGGCTTCATGTCAGCAGAGAATCAGTCTCTTCATGCCATAGCAGAGAATCAGGCTTCACGTCACCCACCACTGGAACAGGTCACTGTCACACATTTAGGCCCCGGCACCCAGACAGAGGAGAGCGGTCCCGTAACAGAGAATCTGGCCTTATGTCAGCGCAGAATCTGTCTTCATGTCATAGCAGAGAATCAAGCTTCACGTCACCCACCACTGGAACAGGCCACTGTCACACATTTAGGCCCCGGCACCCAGACAGAAGAGAGAGGTCCTGTAACAGAGAATCTGGCCTTATGTCAGCACAGAATCTGTCTTCATGTCATAGCAGAGAATCAGGCATCACGTCACCCACCACTGGAACAGGCCACTGTCACACATTTAGGCCCAGGCACCCAGGCAGAGGAGAGAGGTCCCGTAACAGAGAATCTGGCCTTATGTCAGTGCAGAATCTGTCTTCATGTCATAGCAGAGAATCAAGCTTCACGTCACCCACCACTGGAACAGGCCACTGTCACACATTTAGGCCCCGGCACCCAGGCAGAGGAAAGAGGTCCTGTAACAGAGAATCTGGCCTTATGTCAGCACAGAATCTGTCTTCATGTCATAGCAGAGAATCAGGCATCACGTCACCCACCACTGGAACAGGCCACTGTCACACATTTAGGCCACGGCACCCAGACAGAGGAGAGCGGTCCCGTAACAGAGAATCTGGCCTCATGTCAGCGCAGAATCTGTATTCATGTCATAGCAGAGAATCAGGCTTCACGTCACCCACCACTGGAACAAGCCACTGTCACACATTTAGGCCCAGGCACCCAGGCAGAGGAGAGAGGTCCCGTAACAGAGAATCTGGCCTTATGTCAGCGCAGAATCTGTATTCATGTCATAGCAGAGAATCAGGCATCACGTCACCCACCACTGGAACAGGCCATTGTCACAAATTTAGGCCCCGGCACCCAGACAGAGGAGAGCGGTCCCGTAACAGAGAATCTGGCCTTATGTCAGCGCAGAATCTGTATTCATGTCATAGCAGAGAATCAGGCTTCACGTCACCCACCACTGGAACAGGCCACTGTCACACATTTAGGCCCAGGCACCCAGGCAGAGGAGAGAGGTCCCGTAACAGAGAATCTGGCCTTATGTCAGCGCAGAATCTGTATTCATGTCATAGCAGAGAATCAGGCATCACGTCACCCACCACTGGAACAGGCCACTGTCACACATTTAGGCCCAGGCACCCAGGCAGAGGAGAGAGGTCCTGTAACAGAGAATCTGGCCTTATGTCAGCGCAGAATCTGTATTCATGTCATAGCAGAGGATCAGGCTTCACGTCACCCACCACTGGAACAGGCCACTGTCACACATTTAGGCCCCGGCACCCAGACAGAGGAGAGCGGTCCCGTAACAGAGAATCTGGCCTTATGTCAGCACAGAATCTGTCTTAATGTCATAGCAGAGAATCAGGCTTCACGTCACCCACCACTGGAACAGGCCACTGTCACACATTTAGGCCCCGGCACCCAGACAGAGGAGAGGTTCATTCAACTTTGGGTTGCCCCACAATGTAATGGTAAAATGAAATTAAAAATAGTATTGAATGAGGAAGTGCCCTGGAGTAGAATAATATATTGTTATGGGGAGGTAGTTAATATCTAATCTGCACAAGGGATGGACAGGTCCTTTGGGATCCATGCCTGGTTCATTTTTATGAACGTCAGCTTGTCCACATTGGCTGTAGACAGGCGGCTGCGTTTGTCTGTAATTACGCCCCCTGCCGTGCTGAATACACGTTCAGACAAAACGCTGGCCGCCGGGCAGGCCAGCACCTCCAAGGCATAAAAGGCTAGCTCTGGCCACGTGGACAATTTGGAGACCCAGAAGTTGAATGGGGCCGAACCATCAGTCAGTACGTGGAGGGGTGTGCACAGGTACTGTTCCACCATGTTAGTGAAATGTTGCCTCCTGCTAACACGTTCCGTATCAGGTGGTGGTGCAGTTAGCTGTGGCGTGGTGACAAAACTTTTCCACATCTCTGCCATGCTAACCCTGCCCTCAGAGGAGCTGGCCGTGACACAGCTGCGTTGGCGACCTCTTGCGCCTCCTCTGCCTTCGCCTTGGGCTTCCACTGGTTCCCCTGTGACATTTGGGAATGCTCTAAGTAGCGCGTCTACCAACGTGCGCTTGTACTCGCGCATCTTCCTATCACGCTCCAGTGTAGGAAGTAAGGTGGGCACATTGTCTTTGTACCGGGGATCCAGCAGGGTGGCAACCCAGTAGTCCGCACACGTTAAAATGTGGGCAACTCTGCTGTCGTTGCGCAGGCACTGCAGCATGTAGTCGCTCATGTGTGCCAGGCTGCCCAGAGGTAAGGACAAGCTGTCCTCTGTGGGAGGCGTATCGTCATCGTCCTGTGTTTCCCCCCAGCCACGCACCAGTGATGGGCCCGAGCTGCTTTGGGTGCCACCCCGCTGTGAATATGCTTCATCCTCATCCTCCTCCACCTCCTCCTCATCCTCGTCCTCCTCGTCCTCCAGTAGTGGGCCCTGTCTGGCCACATTTGTACCTGGCCTCTGGTGTTGCAAAAAACCTCCCTCTGAGTCACTTTGAAGAGACTGGCCTGAAAGTGCTAAAAATGACCCCTCTTCCTCCTCTTCCTCCTGGGCCACCTCCTCTTCCATCATCGCCCTAAGTGTTTTCTCAAGGAGACATAGAAGTGGTATTGTAACGCTGATAATGGCGTCATCGCCACTGGCCATGTTGGTGGAGTACTCGAAACAGCGCAACAGGGCACACAGGTCTCGCATGGAGGCCCAGTCATTGGTGGTGAAGTGGGTCTGATCCGCAGTGCGACTGACCCGTGCGTGCTGCAGCTGAAACTCCACTATGGCCTGCTGCTGCTCGCACAGTCTGTCCAGCATATGCAAGGTGGAGTTCCACCTGGTGGGCACGTCGCATATGAGGCGGTGAGCGGGAAGGCCGAAGTTACGCTGTAGCGCAGACAGGCGAGCAGCGGCAGGGTGTGAACGCCGGAAGCGCGAACAGACGGCCCGCACTTTATGCAACAGCTCTGACATGTCGGGGTAGTTGCGAATGAACTTCTGCACCACCAAATTCAGCACATGCGCCAGGCAAGGGATGTGCGTCAAACCGGCTAGTCCCAGAGCTGCAACGAGATTTCGCCCATTATCGCACACCACCAGGCCGGGCTTGAGGCTCACCGGCAGCAACCACTCGTCGGTCTGTTGTTCTATACCCCGCCACAACTCCTGTGCGGTGTGGGGCCTGTCCCCCAAACATATGAGTTTCAGAATGGCCTGCTGACGTTTACCCCGGGCTGTGCTGAAGTTGGTGGTGAAGGTGTGTGGCTGACTGGATGAGCAGGTGGAAGAAGAGGAGGAGGAAGCTGAGTAGGAGGAGGAGGAGACAGGAGGCAAAGAATGTTGCCCTGCGATCCTTGGCGGCGGAAGGACGTGCGCCAAACAGCTCTCCGTCTGGGGCCCAGCCGCCACTACATTTACCCAGTGTGCAGTTAGGGAGATATAGCGTCCCTGGCCGTGCTTACTGGTCCACGTATCTGTGGTTAGGTGGACCTTGCCACAGATGGCGTTGCGCAGTGCACACTTGATTTTATCGGACACACGCTGCCGTGTGACATGGTTGAGATGCTTGGTGACGCAGGTGGTGGTGTTGGTGGTAAATCCCATGTTTGCTGGGCGGCAGGTACCAACGTTCCTCCAGAGGCGGAGGAAGAGGCCGAGGCGGCGGCAGCAGCAGCAGAAGAGGCCGAGGCGGCGGCAGCAGCAGAAGAGGCCGAGGCGGCAGCAGCAGACGAGGTAGCAGGGGGAGCCTGAGTGACTTCCTTGTTTTTAAGGTGTTTACTCCACTGCAGTTCATGCTTTGCATGCAGGTGCCTGGTCATGCAGGTTGTGCTAAGGTTCAGAACGTTAATGCCTCGCTTCAGGCTCTGATGGCACAGCGTGCAAACCACTCGGGTCTTGTCGTCAGCACATTGTTTGAAGAAGTGCCATGCCAGGGAACTCCTTGAAGCTGCTTTTGGGGTGCTCGGTCCCAGATGGCGGCGGTCAGTAGCAGGCGGAGTCTCTTGGTGGCGGGTGTTCTTTTTTTTTTCACTGCTCCCTCTTTTGCTACGCTGTTGGCTCGGTCTCACCACTGCCTCTTCCTCCGAACTGTGAAAGTCAGTGGCACGACCTTCATTCCATGTGGGGTCTAGGACCTCATCGTCCCCTGCATCGTCTTCCACCCAGTCTTGATCCCTGACCTCCTGTTCAGTCTGCACACTGCAGAAAGACGCAGCAGTTGGCACCTGTGTTTCGTCATCATCAGAGACGTGCTGAGGTGGTATTCCCATGTCCTCATCATCAGGAAACATAAGTGGTTGTGCGTTAGTGCATTCTATCTGCCCTTGGGAAACCCTGGCAGCAGAGTCTTCAAACAGCATAAGAGACTGCTGCATAACTTGAGGCTCAGACAGTTTCCCTGATATGCATGGGGGTGATGTGACAGACTGATGGGCTTGGTTTTCATGCGCCATCTGTGCGCTTTCTGCAGAAGACTGGGTGGGAGATAATGTGAACGTGCTGGATCCACTGTCGGCCACCCAATTGACTAATGCCTGTACCTGCTCAGGCCTTACCATCCTTAGAACGGCATTGGGCCCCACCAAATATCGCTGTAAATTCTGCTGGCTACTGGGACCTGAGGTAGTTGGTTCACTAGGACGTGTGGCTGTGGCAGAACGGCCACGTCCTCTCCCAGCACCAGAGGGTCCACTAACACCACCACGACCATGTCCACGTCCGCGTCCCTTATTAGATGTTTTCCTCATTGTTCCCGTTCACCACAATTTTGAGAATGGCAAATTTGGGAATGCTTTTTCAACCCAGAACAAAAAGTGTGCTTTTACGGTCACTACAAATAACTTGACCAGCTAAAACTGTGCAGATTTGGTTGAATAGAGATGTGAGACCTGTTTTTTTTTGCGCTGTGTGACAGTTATAGGTTTAATCACAGAATGACACTTCTATCAGCACGCTAGCGTGTGTCTTAGGTTTTTCTGAATGATGCTATCAATAACTTCAATGTAAGATTTTCTTTTTGGGATAGATTTCAAGTAGGCCTGAAATACCACAAACTAGTTATTTTCAGAATGGCAAATTTGGGAATGCTTTTTCAACCCAGAACAAAAAGTCTGCTTTGACGGTCACTACAAATAACTTGACCAGCTAAAACTGTGCAGATTTGGTTGAATAGAAATGTCAGGTCTATTTTTTAGGCGCTGGGTGACAGGCTCAACTTGCCCCTGATGTAATATATGGCCAAAAAATAACCAGACTGTTGATGGTTAAATGCACTTCGGTGACACAGGCTCAGCCTGCAGCTGATGTAGTATATGGCCAAAAAATAATCAGACTGTTGATGGTTAAATGCACTTGGGTGAAACAGGCTCAGCCAGCAGCTGATGTAGTATATGGCCAAAAAATAACCAGACTGTTGATGGTTAAATGCACTTCGGTGACACAGGCTCAGCCTGCAGCTGATGTAGGATATAGCACAAAATAACCACACTATCGATGGTTAAATACACTTGGTGATAGCTCGTGCTGGCGCACCACAAGTCACGAAATGGCCGCCGATCACCCCAGAAAAAAAGTGATCTAAAAACGCTCTGGGCAGCCTCAAAAAAGTGAGCAAGTCAATAATAGCACTTCAATGATCCACAGCTGCAGATCGATCACAGAATGAAGTCTTTTGGAGGAGTTAATCTGCCTAATCTCGCCCTAACGTCGCAGCTGCAACCTCTCCCTATACTGATCATAGCAGAGTGACGTGCGGCGCTACGTGACTCCAGCTTAAATAGAGGCTGGGTCACATGCTGCTCTGGCCAATCACAGCCATGCCAATAGTAGGCAAGGCTGTGATGGCCTCTTGGGGCAAGTAGTATGACGCTTGTTGATTGGCTGCTTTGCAGCCTTTCAAAAAGCGCCAAGAAAGCGCCAAACACCGAACCCGAACCCGGACTTTTACGAAAATGTTCGGGTTCGGGTCCGTGTCACGGACACCCCAAAATTCGGTACGAACCCGAACTATACAGTTCGGGTTCGCTCATCCCTATTAACAGCCAAACAAAACTCAATGTTTATTACCCTGATTCCGCGGTTTACAGAAACACCCCACATGTGGTCGTAAACTGCTGTACAGGCACACGGCAGGGCGCAGAAGGAAAGGAATGCCATACGGTTTTTGGAAGGCAGATTGTGCTGGATTGGTTTTCTGAACGCCATATGTTTTTTATTTTTCTGCCGATCGTCTTGTGCAGGGGCTCGTTTTTTGCAGAAAGTGTTGAGGTTTTTATTGGTACCATTTTTGGGTACATAAGATTTTTTTGATCATTCATTATTACACTTTATGGGGCAAGGTGACCCAAAAATTGGCTGTTTTGGAACAGTTTTCATTTATTTATTTTTACAGCGTTCATCTGAGGAGTTAGGTCATGTGATAGTTTTATAGAGAAGATCGTTACGGACGTGGCAATACCTAATATGTATACTTTTTCTTATTTATTTAAGTTTTACATTATAATAGCATTTCTGAAACCAAAAGAATTATGTTTTAGTGTCTCTATAGTCTGAGAGCCATAGCTTTTTTATTTTTTGGGCGATTGTCTTAAATAGGGTATAATTTTTTGCGGGACGAGGTGACGGTTTGATTGGTACTATATTGGGGGTCATAAGCCTTTTTGATCGCTTGCTGTTGCACTTTTTTGTGATGTAAGGTGACAAAAATAGCTTTTTTGGCACTTTTTTTATTTTATTTTTATGGTGTTTATCGGACGGGGTCTATCATGTGATATATTTATAGAGACGTCGTTACGGATGCGGTGACACCTAATATGTGTATTTTATTTTATTTTTTCATTTTTATATAGGAAAAGGCAATTTCTTTTTTTAATTTACATTTTTATTTATTTATTTATTTTTACTTTTATTATTTTCACTTTTTTTTATCAGTTCCCTCTTGGATCTTGAAGATCCAGTGGGGCTGATAGTTGTACTATACTTTGCAATGCTCTTGCATTCCAAAGTATAATACTTACAGATGTCCTGTAGGTGGCAGCACTGGACGCCTTTGCCATGGCAACCATCGAGTGCTGCAATCACAGCGCTGCAGCCCCGATGGTTGAGAGAGGGAGCTCCCTCTATTAACCCCATGGATGCCGCAACTGCGGCATCTATGGGGTTACAGGAGAGTGTCAGCATAGAGCTGACACTCTCTGCTGATGGCGGCGGCTCAGTAATGGAGCTGCCGCCATCACACACAGCAGGGGGATCGGGGGGATCAGGGGCAGCGGGGATCGGGGGCAGCGCTGGAAAGGGGGGGATCGGGGGTACGGCCGCAAATATTGAGGGAGGCTGGGGCAGGAGGGGCGGGTTAGACTGAATGCATGGGGCGGGGAGGGGGCGGACCGCATCAGGGCAGCTGCCTCTAGGAGATGAGCTGCAGGCGGACACAAGGGGGGGCACAGCCACAGATTGGGGGCACAGATTGGGGGCACAGATAGGGGGGGGGTATTACGAGGACCCTACCTGATTTCATACTCTGATCTGCAGAGCGCAGATCAGAGCATGAAACCGGCATTTTTTTTCACTGCCGCGATCCGATTGGTTAGTCTGCACAGACTAACCAATCGGATCGATTGTCGGCAAGGGGCCACTCTGATTGGTCCCTTGCCGGCATTACTGCACTGTATGCTGTCCGTGACAGCAGCAGGGCAGGGGCAGAAGCTTTAATCCAAGCGCTTTGCAGCGCTTGGATTAAAGAGCTGCCAGAACGTTTATATATGTGGTAGCTGCACAGGGTATGTGCAGCTATCACGTATATATACAGATTGCGGTCGGGAAGGGGTTAAAATATCCCAGCTTGCAAGCCCATGTCAAGGTTCCTCATTCTTTTGCTAGCACCTACATTAACTAAACAACAGGGAAGCTAATGATAAAAACTGGTAAACTAAAATGTCCAGAGTCCAGATCAAATTAGTGATTGTCATAAATAATGTCTATCTGTCACAGAACTGCTCCCCCAGGACTGTTGAAATAGACTGCATAGACTTTCCAAACAGCCAGTCTTGATGTTCCAGGTACAGGGTCTGTTGCAAAATGACAGTTGAGATGGTCTGAAATTGGTCCACAATGAATCCTGGTGAAGTTGTGTAGGATCACACAGACTTGAATAATTAAAGTACTGGAACCCTGAGCGAGGCAGCTTCAAAACACAGATGTGTTTGACATCTATCACCCCAATGCAGTGGGGAAACTGAGCAGAATCTTTGAAGCCCTTGGCAATATGTAGACAATCTTCTGCCTTAGGCTGAGGCATCACAAGTCAGTTGGATATCCAAAAAATGGTAGAAGTCCCCAGCAGGAACTTAAAATTCAGAGATGCAAATTTCAGTCCCCAGTAGGAACCTAAAATTCAGGGATGCCAGGACACAGGTGTACAAGCAGGAGGTCAAAAGTTGGCACCAACATGTAATAGAAGTTGAGGAACTTGTCAGAATGCTGCCACAGTTCAGAGTACAGGGGACAAATGGCCTTTCCTGGACTACTGGGAGGTAATGGGGTAAACATTGTTTCCTTCTCCATGGTTCTTCATCCAGCATAGCAGACTTCTGTCCATAGGGCTGAGAAAGAAGCCAGTACAGTAGGATGTCATCCGCAAAGTTTTTCGCTATGGAGATCAGCCAAAAATTGCCAGAAACCAATGTCAGCCAAGTAAAGTAATCTAACAGAGCTCTCTGTTCTGTGAAATCAATAGAAAATGTTGCTGTGTGATAATGTGACCTTCATATGGGTGCTTCTATGGGGTTGGGACTTAAATAGTGAAAATTTCCTCTTTTTTTTTTGTTAGATCACAAAAAGATGAAACACAAACTGAAACAACTTGACCGTAATTGTATCAACCGGGACCGTAGGGGCAATGTGTGAGTGTGGTGGCCTGATGGGTGTAGTACTTGGTACTTACGTTTCTGGAGATCCCTAGGTTGGCAGACAGTAATGGGAAGGAAGGCACCAGTTTCCTTCAGCCCCTCTAGTGTTGAGGGATCTCCTGCAAAATGTTGGTTGAAGTGCCCTTGATGGTACAGGATTTTAGGTGCAGGGATGGCAGGATCCCTGAGGTTTCTGATGCCAGCACCCTTGGGTGCAAATGAGGTGTGAAAATAAAGCGGAGTCACTTAGATAAATAACTGGAACATTTACTGGTAATCAGTTGCTTTGAGGAAGATATAAAGGTTGATTGACATGGAAGAGGTAGTTGTAATCCATACAAAGCACATCACAGTTAGCTGTGGCTGCAATGCTGATTGGCTTTTGATGAGGTATAGATTCTGATCACACTCAGGCTAGTGTAACACCTGGCTGACTATCTTCCAGGTGTGGAGTATACATCAATAAACTGTTTCATATGGCCTCTATACATTTGTCTTGCCTTCCTGGCTGACTCGCAATTTCCATAAGTATTGTCCACAGTGTCCATAGAGGAATGCTGCTCTGCATACAACTTGTACTTCACCGTAGACTGTGAACAGGCACCGTAGGCTAACTCCTGTGTCACATTGGTTGCTAATTGAGTCTATAGGCTGAGGCAACACTCTCGTCTTCACTAGTCTCTCTCTATAACCTCTGAATACACTGGGATTCTGTTATTCTTTTGTTCAGGCTTATCCTTGATCTGCACACAACTCAGAGTGGTAGCTAAATGTCAGCTCACTTCAGGTACACCAGGTACAGCCCTAGCTTAGGTCATCTACTTCTTTAATCAGACCCTTAAGTCTGGCTGAGGCATCTGACTTCTTGGGTCTGACGCTGGCTGTAGCTTTCCTTGGCTGATAACCAAACTTATGCTGCCCTTGCTGCGCTGCTCTCAACTGCTCACTTCCTTTTCCACACACTCACTAAGTTCCCTATCCTCCTGCTCTACACATATATGTGGTGCCAGCACCACCCAGGAGTGATTGAATATAATGACATGCAAGAGAGCACCAGCCTGATAGAAGGCATTACAGCAATATACATAAACAGCATAGAATGACATTCTGCAAATACTCGTATGCATACAGGGCCCCACTACTGATACGGAGTGGGACAATGTAAAATTTGCAGACTTGCAGAAAGTATGTTGGAGCACAACAGAGAAAAATGCGGACGTATGGAGAGGTATCTGCAGAAATAATGGTTTGTAAGAGAAAGTTATTTTAGTCAAGCAATTTTGTATATTTTTGACTTTTTATATATTTTACATATTCACCACCTTTCTTTTACTCACAGCCACATAGGTTCTACAGAGATTTGCAAGTTATTAATAAAAGGTTTTGGGGAATTCAACATTTCTTACGTTTAAACTGAGAAAGGTAATACATCTCAATGAATGACAAAGACTACATGCTTGAGCTTTAAAGGAAAAAAAAATCCCTTAAGGTGCAGAAGACATTGTGAATTCTGTTGTAAATGGTGATGTTCTCTTATTCAGGATCAGATGGCTCCACCAGCTCATATTTCATTTGTGGCATGAGAAATTCTTTTTTGACCCTGAATTGATGTGATGATTATTTTTTCCAACTGAAGCTTCTTTTTATCTAAAAAGATGACTTTCAAAATGTAGATCTGATGCACCAGGATTCATTCAAATGCAAGACCTCAGCTTGCCAATTCTTTAGCAAGTGCAAAATGATTTCTCCGCCCAAAGGAATACAAGGAAAGCACAATAGCTGGAAGAACAAAGTATCTGCTCTGTAGAGTGCTCTAAAATGCAGTGTGTCTGCCGTATTCTCTTTATTCTCCATTGTAAAGTTCAGAGGAATAGAAGACTTTGACTTCTTTCAATGTATAGGTTAATTGTGAATATTTTAATGAATGTTTTAGGTTCCCACAAGATGTTATCTATTGTCCTCAAGATTTGTAGTAAGAAATGGAAAAATAACATGTATCTTCCTTTAAAGATTTTAAAGAAATGTTTAGCAATGTTCAAAAGTGTGAAAATGATATACAGTATAATTGACAAAGACATAAGATTTATGTTTGTAAAAATTCTGTGGCAATTTAATTTATTTTGCAAATCTGGCATGTGTCACTTTGTGACATGTTTTAATTTTATTTATAAAAACATATTTTCTAATATCAGATTTTAAGACAGTTATTAACATTTACAATACAGTATGTCTAGTGTGTCTGCATCATTTTGAAAATGTAAATTTAGGATGTTAAAAGGCTTAAAAATTAAGAAGCAATTTTTCAAAACTGACTTTATTTTAGGACCGATTCAGTTATGAAGTCACTTTGAAAGGCTTACATAAGAGAAACCACCCATAAGTGACCCATTTTAGAAACCTCTTAAATGATTCAAAACTCATTTTAGAAACTTTGTCAACCATTTAAGTGTTCCCCCGGAATTAAAGCAAATTAGAGGTGAAATTAAAAAAAATAAATAAAATTTTTTGCAGACTTTCTCTTTTAATCCATTTTCCCTTTAAAGGGTTTCTACCACCAGAAATACTGTTATGTAGCTGACTGACATTAGCGATGCCCCACTCTATATTCAGCTAGATCTCCACTAGCATGTCTGTAATATACATGTGCCATAGCTAGGGATGCTTTTATTTAATTTAAAAATATATATTTTATAAATACGCTAATTGGGTCAGTAAGGAGTCCAAAGGGCTGTTACCAGAGTTTCAGGAACCCAGCACTGAAGGAGCCCAGCAGCTCGCCAACTCCCCTCCCTGCTCCCCTGACGTCACACAGTTGAAGCGTCAAAATCTGACGCAGCAGGCATACTTGCTCTTAATGGTATGCTATATTAAACGGTTCACAGAACGCATTTTGGCTTGTCAGCCTTCCTCAACTGCAGTTGAGGAAGGCTGACAAGCCAAAACGCGTTCTGTGAACCGTTTAATAAAGCATACCATTAAGAGCAAGTACGCCTGTTGCGTCAGATTTTGACAGCCGAAACGCGTTCTGTGAACTGTTTAATAAAGCATACCATTAAGAGAAAGTACGTCTGCTGGGATCATCTTTTATGAATTATATGGGGATTGCTCCTTTCCCGTGCAGACATCGATACTGAGGTCGTGAGCTGTCTGATTTGGAATTTTAATAATCTGACGCAGGACAGATAGCGCATGCTCAGTTTGTAAACTGAGGCTGATGCCAGCACAGGGTAATAGGACTCCCAAAGTTACTCTGAGACTCTGAAACTACAATAGACTATATAAATGTGTATATATTTATACTTATGTTCAAATTTATGAAGCATCATTCATTTCATATCCCTACATTCACTAAATCTCCATCTCATAAAACCTTGCTGGTGAAATTAAAAGAATGCTGTGGTATTAAACAGGCAGGAAGTGCTCAAACCCACATGCAGTTTTGCATATATATACAGGGGAGCAAATCCTGCACTTGTGGCCCGTTGCTAATGGCGATCCCCAGCAAAAATGCATACAGTGGAGGATGCCCGCAGTGAACTACAAGTACCACAATAGACATCCTACACAAGATAGCAATTATGTGGATGTGATAATCAATATAACAATATAACAATAGCAAAGACAGGTGCACTCTGCGGTCTTACTAAACCCTCAAACTGATTTTAAAATTGAGAGATTAGCCAACATGTCCTACGGTGTAGGCAATACCAGGGGCCAGTGGGCGAATTACAGGAGCGTGAGCTCTGACTCACAGACAGCTCACCAGTTACCTCCAGCATGTAGCCATGCTAGCAATGGGAGGAGGGAGGAGTCTGCGAGTCCCACTCAAGACTGGCTGATAAGGCCCAGGCCTCACAGGTGCACCTAAATGTAGCCTGTAGATGGAAAGCAGGCACATTTAAATTGGAGTTTATACTCCTCCAGGCATCTCTATATACAAACTGAAAAGAATGGTGTGGTATTAAACAGGCAGGAAGTGCTCAAACCCACATGCAGTTTTGCATATATATACAGGGGAGAAAATCCTGCACTTTTTTTGCATTTATATACAGGGGAGCAAATCCTGCAGTTGTGCATATATATACAGCTGCTGGTGAAATGAAGATGGACAAAAACATCCTACACTTAGATACACAGCCATATTTTAAGATGGGTGAGATAATACAGCTCAATAACTTTATAAATAGATTTTCTGTTCATTATATTTCTTCTCAATTTCCAATATGTTTATAATCTTTGCCATCAGTAAAGTATATTTGAGATCAAGCACAGCTCTTTGTGTTTGCTTCTATAATGATGCAATGATTAAAAAAAATTCTTTCCAAAATTATAATCAAGCTGGAAGTTGCTTATCATTACGTTTAAGCATCTCTACAATATTTTCATTAAATATCCTTTCTGAAACAAAGTGACCTTAGGCTGAGACAAATTTGCTCATTCTAGTTTTTAATTTTCAGTGAAGAACTGCAAATGGAAAGGGAAATTAAGTTCTAGAGGTGTCCGTTTTATGAAGACGATGCAAAACACCATGCTCTGATAATGTAGTGACAATGTTTAGGCCAATGTCATCTGAATGACACATGTAGACTCAGAGGCGTAATTTGAAGCTTCTAGGCCACACAGCAAAATCTGGTAAAAGAGCCTCCACCAGGAGTGGATTGGAAACTAAAAATGGCCCTGAAAAAATAAATAAATAAGTTGTCTCCATGTTGTCGGTGGGTCCAAATTGACAGAAAGTGGGACAATACAAATGCATGGGGCTAATACAAGTTGTCCGTAATACCATAGTGCATCACAGAATACCATTGTACAGAACCAAATATCACAGTTCCCGATAAAATATCTCCCCATAAGCTGTCCCTCTGTGGTCGCCTTCACAAGCTGCCACATTCGGTCCTCCTTCAATTATCTCTAATATTGATATAGAGCAGGGGGCTTAGGGTGGGATATGTGGGCCACACCAAGCCAGCCTAACCTTCGGTATGCTGCCTGGACTTCCTCTAATAATGACCCCTATAGTTCCCCCAGTAGTATATACCCTGCCAGTGGCAATGAGTATGGCTCATTCAGCCCTATGGGCATCAGCCCATTGGGAAAACTCCCTGTAGGGTCTATGGACAGTCCACACTTGTTCTCCAACTATCATTTGTCAGTCTTAACACTAGTGTCTTCTATGTGGCAGAGAGACTTCAAGAACCCTCAGGCACTAAAGTCAAGGTAAAACTGGTACCTCAGCACACCTGCAGCTATGCCACTACCTAGGCTACAGATAGTTCAGTGTCTACTCATTCAGATATTGTAGCACATCACATACTATTAGATATCAGTATGTAATCCAAAATGAAGAACATGGATTTTATTCTTCACCCTTAGATTAACCCCTTTCATTACCATAGCTAGTATCGCGCTTTGGTAACAGTCTCATTCCACATGTAATTTTGTTTTATTTCTTACACACTTCATGTAGTGTTCATTTAGCATAATAAATGCTATAATTGCTGTTTTATGCTTGAAAGACCTCTTAGAAATTAAGAGACTGGTTTGGAATTGCATTTTCATGCACACATGGCATCTTTGAGCATTTCTTTATGAATATTACATTATATTCAATGTAATATAAATGTTTCTTCTTACCAAATGTTATAAGAGATTTATTTAAGCATATAATAGATTGCTCACAATCAGTGATCCCGAATCTATAATTTAATTTATCTTTTAAAACATTTACCATTTATCTTATCAATTTTATTCACAGATGAATATTGAAGAAAATGTGTTAAGTGTACAGTACAAAACTTGCAGTAGTTTTCCTTTTTGAACAAGAGTACAAAAATATACCATATTATATAACCAGCTGCTTTGCAAGGATTGTGCTGCTAAGCCAATCAGGTTATACTTCAATCTGTGAAAGCGGCCTACTGATTCTTGGGCACACTCTGTCAAATGTTTGAGGGGCATCTTGATTTGACACTGATCACTAGGGTATACTAGATTAGCCAACATTTCATGATTTCTTCAGTTCAGAACTGAACCCGGGCAAAACCCCTTTTTCACTCAGGCAGCCCCTCTGATATCAGCATTGGAGTATTTCATGTACAGGAGAAAGGACTGTTTATATATTTTTAAACTGCTTCCGTTTTGCCAGAGTGATGTGACAGTTTTGCCAGTCACATCATTTACCGCTGCCGCCCTAGGCTGCTAGTGTCGGTGATATCACCGGGCTCACTGGTAGGTAGAAGCCTCTGCATAGCAGAGACCAGGTATGTCACTGGATCTGCTGAAAAAGCTCTTGCCCTCTACTGTACATGCTTCGATACTCATATCAGAGGGGCTGCCTGTGTGAAAAATAGGATATGTCGAGGTTCAGCTCTGAACCCGGAAAAGCCCTTTAAGGAGGGAAAGAAGCACAAAACACATATACGTTTAAGTATGCCTCTCCCCTGCTACCCCTTGGTCTCTCGGAGACTAGGGCTATACTCTATCACTTTCTAGAGACTATATTGGTTTATTGAATCACATTAATTGCAGATTCATTACTGCTCCCAATAAGTTTTTAAAAATGCAAAAATTCTAATACATTCCAATAAAATTTTGTTGTTACACCCTCTTGTAGCCTTGGGCTTTAGGCCAAGTCATGCAGAGATACAATGTCTACTATCAATTAGAGTCTTTAGGTAAACCTCTAAATCTATAAGATAAATAGGTCTAAACAGCTGGGTCAGTAATTTGTGGATGCATGTGGAAGAAGTACAGTAATGGCTTAATAATCCAAGAATACAAGATAATTATAATGATGTTCAAGATCAGTGTGGTATTTTATTCAGACACAAATGAATACACCAGACAGTGATCCAACATTTCAATCTCAAAGATCTCAAAGATCTTCATCAAGGGTCTGTATGAAGATGTTGAGGGGCAAGCCACCCCAGGAAATAGGATTGCCTAACCTCTAAACTTATGCACAAAATGGAAAAAAAAGACATTAGTCTGTAACAGAGAGATAATAAAGGGAAATATAAAAAAAAGCGCATCATAAGAACATTACTTAATATTTGCTAAAAAGGGATGCTAGTTAATGCTCTCATGGATTTACTTATTGCTCTCAACACACACAGAGGAGAAGCCATTCACAACCTGTGTAATGTAACACAGAATGCTGGACCAGCAAAATAAAGAAGGTCAAAGAAATAGTTCATGTTAGGTGCCAAAAACCTGTCACAACTAAGTAAGTATATTTAGCAATAACTAAAGATGACAAATGGCACATTAAGCAAGATAGACAAAGGAGATAGACGAAGGTGATTTAAAAATGATCTCATGTCTCTACAGTTAAATCAAGCATACATAGGGGAGATGTACAGTTAAGTTATAATAATAAGGAACAAAGGAGAGCACTAAAGTTAAAGGTGTTTTGCCATCACATACAATGGGGGCATATCGCTAGGATATGCCCCAATTGTGTGATAGGTGCGGGTCACACCTCTGGGACCCGCACCTACAATGAGAACGGAGCAGGGAAATTAATGGAGGGTGCACTGAGCATGCGCAGCCGCCATTCATTCATGTCAATGAGGCCGCCGAAAATAGCCGATCGCTGGCTTGGCTATTTCCACCTGCCCCATAGAAATGAATGGGAGCAGGGGTTGCGTGTGCGCTCCCATTCACTTGTATGGGAGCAGCAGGGAGCAGTGATTGGTGGTGGACGGACCCCAGGAAACCTGGAGTCCTCCAGCCACGGCTCTTCCCGCTCCGTTCTCCTTGTGGGACCTACCGCTGGGACCCGCACCTATCAGACAATGGGGGCATATCTTATCGATATGCCCCAATTGTATGTGATGGGAATACCCCTTCTAAAACTTCTACCCTCTCTATAAGCAGGGCAGTCATTTGCCAAAGATGCATTATTCATCAAACTGAGTTTCAATACAGCAAACATATATAATTTTCCTAAAATCTCCATTAGTGTTGAGAGAATCAAATTTCGAATCCTCAATCCAAAGTTGATTTGGTCAAACACTTTGATTTTAATGCTGTCTCCAGATGTCATTAAAATCTATTGGCTCCGTGGAGCCAAACTTAGTTTCACTCGAAGTCGCGATAGACTTCAGTGAATTAATTTGGTACCAAACCTGTCTTCGGATTCCTAATTTTAAATGTTTTTAACCTGTTCCGGACACATGACGTAGCGGTACGGCATGTTGTCCCGGTACTTAAGGACACATGACGTACCGGTACGTCATGTGTATTTCCGATCACCGCCGGCGGGCGGTGATTGAAACCTGGCGCCTGCTCAAATCATTGAGCAGGCACCTTGACTAAATGCGCGGAGGGGGTCCCGCGGTTTGTGGCTTTTACCTTATGCAGCGGCGGTGATCGGCGGTGCCATCGGGTCCCCGTGGGGCTGTAGGGGGGACCCGATGGCATGGAAGGCAGCGCGATGCCTTCCTTAGGCATTTGCGCTCCCTTCCGGTGACGAGCCTGTGAGTTTCAGCCCCCTGGATCTCACAGACCGGAAGCTGTATGAGTAATACACACAGTATTACTCATACAGCCAATGCATTCCAATACAGAAGTATTGGAATGCATTGTAAAGGATTAGACCCCCAAAAGTTCAAGTCCCAAAGTGGGACAAAAAATTGAGTGAAAAAAAAAGTTGAAAACATAAAGTTTTCCCCCAAAAATTAAAAGTTTCAAGTAAAAATTAACAAAAATGTCATTTTCCCCAAATAAAGTAGAAAAAAAATTGTAAAAAATAAGGGGGGAAAGTAGACATATTAGGTATCGCCATATCCGTATCGACCGGCTCTATAAACATATCACATTACCTAACCCCTCAGATGAACACCGTAACAAATAAAAAATAAACACTGTGCTAAATTTAAAAAAAATTGTCACCTTACATCACAAAAAGTACAACAGCAAGCGATCAAAAAGGCGCATGCCCAACAAAATAGCACCAATCTAACCGTCACCTCATCCCGCAAAAAGTGAGCCCCTGCCTGAGACAATCGCCCAAAAAATAAAAAAAAATATGGCTCAGAATATGGAGACACTAAAGCATCATTTTTTTATGTTTTAAAAAAGCTGTTATTGTGTAAAACTTACATAAATAAAAAAAACTGTATAAATATTAGGTATAGCCGCGTCCGTATCGACCGGCTATATAAAAATATCATATGACCTAACCCCTCAGATGAACACCGTAAAAAATAAAAAATAAAAACTGTGCTAAATAAAAAAAAAATTGTCACCTTACATCACAAAAAGTGTAATAGCAAGCGATCAAAAAGTCATATGCACCCCAAAATAGTGCCAATCAAACCGTCATCTAATCCTGCAAAAAATGAGACCCTACATGAGAAAATCGCCCAAAAACTGAAAAAACTATGGCTCTCAGGCTATGGAGACACTAAAACATGATTTATTTATTTTTTTCAAAAATGATATTATTGTGTAAAACTTACATAAATAAATAAAAAGT
The DNA here is from genome assembly GCF_905171765.1 of Bufo bufo. Lineage (NCBI taxonomy): Eukaryota > Metazoa > Chordata > Amphibia > Anura > Bufonidae > Bufo > Bufo bufo. The sequence goes on along the minus strand of NC_053392.1, from coordinate 271,464,270 downwards.
AGACATATTAGGCATCGCCGCGTCCATATCAACCGGCTCTATAAAAATCTCCCATAACCTAACCCCTCAGGTGAACACCGTAAAAAATAAAAATAAAAACTGTGCTAAATAAACCATTTTTTGTCACCTTTCATCACAAAAAGTGTAATAGCAAGCGATCAAAAAGTCACACGCACCCCAAAATAGTGCCAATCAAACCATCATCTCATCCCGTAAAAATCATATCCTACCCAAGATAATCGCCCAAAAACTGAAAAAACTATGGATCTCAGACTATGGAAACACTAAAACATGATTTTTTTTGTTTCAAAAATGAAATAATTGTGTAAAACTTACATAAATAAAAAAAAGTATACATATTAGGTATCACCGCACCCGTAATAACTTGCTCTATAAAAATATCACATTACCTAACCCCTCAAGTGAATACCGTAAAAAAATTAAAATAAAAATGGTGTAAAAAAAGCAATTTTTTGTCACCTTACATCACAAAAAGTGTAATAGCAAGCGATCAAAAAGTTATACGCACCCCAAAATAATGCCAATCAAACCGTCATCTCATCCCGCAAAAATCATACCCTACCCAAGATAATCGTCCAAAAACTGAAAAAACTATGGCTCTCAGACTATGGAAGCACTAAAACATGATTTTTTGGGTTTCAAAAATGAAATCATTGTGTAAAACTTACATAAATAAAAAAAAGTATACATATTAGGTATCGCCACGTCAGTGACAAGCTGGTCTATAAAAATACCACATTGTATAACCTGTTAGATGAATGTTGTAAATAACAAAATATAAAAACAGTGCCAAAACAGCTATTTCTTGTTACCTTGCCTCACAAAAAGTATTATATAGAGCAACCAAAAATCATATGTACCCTAAAATAGTACCAACAAAACTGCCATCCTATCCCGTAGTTTCTAAAATGGGGTCACTTTTTTGGGGCTTCTACTCTAGGGGTGCATCAGGGGGCTTCAAATGGGACATGGCGTCAAAAAAACAGTCCAGCAAAATCTGCCTTCCAAAAACCGTATGGATTCCTTTCCTTCTGCGCCCTGCTGTGTGCCCGTACAGCGGTTTACGACCACATATGGGGTAATTCTGTAAACTACAGAATCTGAGCCATAAATATTGAGTTTTGTTTGGCTGTTAACCCTTGCTTTGTAACTGGAAAAAAATTATTAAAATGGAAAATCTGCCCAAAAATTTGAAATTTTGAAATTGTATCTCTATTTTCCATTAATTCTTGTGGAACATCTAAAGGGTTAACAAAGTTTGTAAAATCAATTTTGAATACCTTGAGGGGTGTAGTTTCTAGAATGGGGTCACTTTTTTGGAGTTTCTACTCTAGGGGTGCATCAGGGGGGCTTCAAATGGGACATGGTGTCAAAAAAACAGTCCAGCAAAATCTGCCTTCCAAAAACCGTATGGCATTCCTTTCCTTCTGCGCCCTGCCATGTGCCCGTACAGTGGTTTACGACCACAGATGGGGTGTTTCTGTAAACTACAGAATTAGAGCCATAATTATTGAGTTTTGTTTGGCTGTTAGGCCCCTTTCACACGGGCGAGTATTCCGCGCGGATGCGATGCGTGAGTTGAACGCATTGCACCCGCACTGAATACCGATCCATTCATTTCTATGGGGCTGTTCACATGAGCGGTGATTTTCACGCATCACTTGTGCGTTGCGTGAAAATCGCAGCATGCTCTATATTCTGCTTTTTTCACTCAACGCAGGCCCCATAGAAGTGAATGGGGTTGCGTGAAAATCGCAAGCATCCTCAAGCAAGTGCGGATGCGGTGCGATTTTCACGCACGGTTGCTAGGAGACGATCGGGATGTTGACCTGATCATTATTATTTTCCCTTATAACATGGTTATAAGGGAAAATAATAGCATTCTGAATACAGAATGCTTAGTAAAACATCGCTGGAGGGGTTAAAAAAAATTTAAAAATAATTTAACTCACCTTAGTCCACTTGATCGCGTAGCTCGGCATCTCCTTCTGTCTTCATCTGATCTCTGTGCAGCAATAGGACCTGTGGTGACGTCACTTCGGTAATCACATGATCCATCACATGATCTTTTACCATGGTGATGGATCATGTGATGACCGGAATGACGTCACCACAGGTCCTGTTGCTGCACAGAGATCAGATGAAGACAGAAGGAGATGCCGGGCTACGCGATCAAGTGGACTAAGGTGAGTTAAATAATTTTTTTTAAAAATTTAACCCCTCCAGTGATGTTTTACTATGCATTCTGTATTCAGAATGCTATTATTTTCCCTTATAACCATGTTATAAGGGAAAATAATTAAATCTACAGAGCAAAACATGCGCGATTTTTCTCACGCAAGTGCAAAACGCATTACAATGTTTTGCACTTGCGCGGAAAAATCGCGGGTGTTCCCGTAACGCACCCACACATTTTCCCGCAACGCCCGACTGAAAGAGGCCTTAACCCTTGCTTTGTAGCTGGAAAAAAATTATTAAAATGGAAAATCTGCCAAAAAAGTGTAATTTTTAAATTGTATCTCTAGTTTCCATTCATTCTTGTGGAACACCTAAAGGGTTAACAACGTTTTTAAAATCTGTTTTGAATACCTTGAGGGGTGTAGTTTCTAGAATGGGGTCACTTTTTTGGAGTTTCTACTCTAGGGGTGCATAAAAGGGGCTTCAAATGGGACATGGTGTAAAAAAAACTGACCAGCAAAATCTGCTTTCCAAAAACCGTATGGCATTCCTTTCCTTTTGCGCCCTGCTGTGTGCCCGTACAGTCGTTTACAACCACATTTGGGGTGTTTCTGTAAACTACAGAATCAGAGCCATAATTATTGAGTTTTGCTTAGCTGTTAACCCTTGCTTTGTAACTGGGAAAAAATTTATAATAAAATGGAAAATCTGCCAAAAAAGTGACATTTTGAAATTGTATCTCTATTTTCCATTAATTCTTGTGGAACACCTAAAGGGTTAACAAAGTTTGTAAAATCAGTTTTGAATACCTTGAGGGGTCTAGTTTCTAGAATGGGGTCATTTTTGGGTGGTTTCTATTATGTAAGCATCACAAAGTGACTTCAGATCTGAACTGGTCCTTAAAAAGTGGGTTTTTGAACAATTCAAGATTTTCTTCTAAACTTCTAAGCCTTGTAACATCCCCAAAAAATAAAATGTCATTCCCAAAATTATCCAAACATGAATTAGACATATGGGGAATGTAAAGTAATAACTATTTTTGTAGTTATTACTATGTATTATAGAAGTAGAGAAATTGAAACTTTGAAATTTGCAAATTTTTCTAAATCTTTTGCAAATTTGGTATTTTTTTATAAATAAAAATGATATTTTTTTTTTACTCCATTTTACCAGTGTCATGAAGTACAATTTGTGACTAAATGACAATCTCACAATGGCCTGGATAAGTCAAAGCGTTTTAAAGTTATCACAACATAAAGTGACACTGGTCAGATTTGCAAAAAATGGACTGGTCCTTAAGGTGAAATATGGCTGTGTCCTTAAGGAGTTAAAGATGAAGAAATGAATACTGAATTAATTCACCCAAGTCTTGTGCAACTTTGAGAAAAACTACTTTTGCCTACACGGACGCAATACATTTTAATGCTGTACGGATCTCTGAACCAAAAACCCGATTCGCTCAAGCCTAATCTCCATAGTTCAAAGTAAGATCCAACAGGATCAGATGACTAGCATAGCAATCATTTCATAATGGTCCAAGAGGGTACTAATCTTCTATATAAAAAGGCAATAGTTAAAGGGAATGTGTCATCAGAAAATGACCTGCTGTTTAAATCACTTTTTATGTTTAACATATTTTTGAATAATTTTTGATGATGTTATTATTCATTTTTCCATGTCACTTTTTATATTTAAACTAAAAACTAAAATCCTGCAGTACTGGCCATTATGTCCAATAATAAGTGCCACTTTTGGTTTGTACAGATCACATTACTGCAGTTAACTAATTCTAATCCTGCCTGTAATTGTATCACCTCTGTGTATAGATAAGATAGGATCCACCATCAGGGGCGTAGCTAAAGGCTCATGGGCACTAGAGCAAGATTTCAGCTTGCCCCCCCTTTCCCCTTCACTCAGCGCTGGTGCACAAAGCTTTTCTGCTGCCCGAGACAAATATTGAAACACCCCATGTCAAATACTCAACCTGACCCATTCCCTCCAGTCCTACTGTACTCTATGTGATACACACTGTATATAACACTGTACTGTATATAACACACTGTACTCTATGTGGTATACTGTATATAACAGTGTACTCTGTGATACACTGTATATAACACACTCTATGTGATACTGTATATAACACACTGTACTCTAAGTGATATACTGTATATAACATACTGTACTCTATATAACACTGTACTCTATGTGATACATACTGTATATAACACTGTACTCTGTGATACATACTGTATATAACATACTGTACTGTATATAACACACTGTACTCTATGTGATATACTGTATATAACATACTGTAATTTATATAACACTGTACTCTGTGATACATACTGCATATAACACTGTACTCTATGTGATCAGGGCTGGTTCTAGGTGAAATGGGGCCCTGGGGCGAAAAACAATAAGGGCCCCCACATGACACTTGCTGACTTTAACGCCGCCCCCCCTCCCCATCACTACAGAAATACAGCGCCCCATACCTCTTACATCCAGTAACGTCTCTGTCCTCGTCTTCTCCTTTCAGACCTTTAGACTAGACCACCATTTTGTCGCCATTTTCCGTCTTTGCAGTTTGCCAACAACAACAAAAAATCTTCTGGACAAATCATCCTACTACCCCCAATACTGTGCCACTGTGCTCCCCGAAACTATACTGCAGAAACAGATAATACTAGTACCACACAGAGCCCCCCATATAAAATACCCCTTCTTTGTGGCCTCAGTAGAAGCCCCCATAGTGTCCCATAATAATGTGCCAGTATCAAGTGCCTCTCTTCCACCCCTTATGTGCTAGTAACAAGTGCCTCTCTGCCACCCCCATGTGCTAGTAACAAGTGCCTCTCCATGCCCCCCATGTGCCAGTAACAAGTGCCTCTCCATGCCCCCCATGTGCCAGTAACAAGTGCCTCTCTATGCCCCCCATGTGCCAGTAACAAGTGCCAAACCCCCCCATGTGCCAGTAACAAGTGCCAACCCCCTATGTGCCAGTATCAAGTGTCAACCCCCCCACCCCCATGTGCCAGTATCAAGTGCCTCCCGCTCCCCCCATGTGGCAGTAACAGATAGTCCAGTATTAAAAACAAAACAAAAACACTTATACTTACCTCCATCACACAGCGATCCGATGCAGGCCTCTTCCGCCTGTGTCCTGCGCTGTACGGCTCAGGCGGCGTGATGACGTCATCGCTCCACTTGCACCGGCCTCTGATAGGCTGCGGGCCTTGTGTTGGCAGCCTATCAGAGGAACAGAGAAGGGAGACGCCTCTCCCTCCCCTGCCCCACAGCACAGCCATCTGTATCGCTGTCCATCTATATCGAGTACGGCAATACAGATGAATATGGAGATGAACGCTTCCACAATGGAAGCGTTCATCTCCCTGTGACCTGCCGTTAGTTGCAGGCTGGCGCCGGTGTCGGGTGGTGGGCTTGGGGGCCCCTAAGGGCTCGGGGGCCCGGGGGCAATTGCCCCCCTTGCCTATATGGAAGCGCCAGCCCTGTATGTGATAAATACTGTATATAACACACTGTACTCTATATAACACTGTACTATATGTGATACATGCTGTATATAACACTGTAATCTTTGTGATATACTGTATATAACATACTGTACTGTATATACCACTATACTCTATGTGATATACAGTATATCACATACGACTTTAACGACTGCGTATCATTTTGTTTTCACGTATTCAAGCAGCCAGATTTCTTTTGTTTTGTTTACAGCTGGACAACCCTTTTAAATACATACATTAACATGGTACATATGGATTTACACTCACCTAAAGAATTATTAGGAAGACCTGTTCTATTTCTCATTAATGCAATTATCTAGTCAACCAATCACATGACAGTTGCTTCAATGAATTTAGGGGTGTGGTCCTGGTCAAGACAATCTCCTGAACTCCAAACTGAATGTCAGAATGGGAAAGAAAGGTGATTTAAGCAGTTTTGAGCGTGGCATGGTTGTTGGTGCCAGACAGGCCGGTCTGAGTATTTCACAATCTGCTCAGTTACTGGGATTTTCACGCACAACCATTTCTAGGGTTTACAAAGAATGGTGTGAAAAGGGAAAAACATCCAGTATGCGGCAGTCCTGTGGGCAAAAATGCCTTGTGGATGCTAGAGGTCAGAGGAGAATGGGCCGATTGATTCAAGCTGATAGAAGAGCAACGTTGACTGAAATAACCACTCGTTACAACCGAGGTATGCAGCAAAGCATTTGTGAAGCCACAACACGCACAACCTTGAGGTGGATGGGCTACAACAGCAGAAGACCCCACCGGGTACCACTCATCTCCACTACAAATAGGAAAAAGAGGCTACAATTTGAACAAGCTAACCAAAATTGGACTGTTGAAGACTGGAAAAATGTTGCCTGGTCTGATGAGTCTCGATTTCTGTTGAGACATTCAAATGGTAGTGTCCGAATTTGGCGTAAACAGAATGAGAACATGTATCCATCATGCCTTGCTACCACTGTGCAGGCTGGTGGTGTAATGGTGTGGGGGATGTTTTCTGGGCACACTTTAGGCCCCTTAGTGTCAATTGGGCATCGTTTAAATGCCACGGGCTACCTGAGCATTGTTTCTGACCATGTCCATCCCTTAATGACCACCAAGTACCCATCCTCTGATGGCTACTTCCAGCAGGATAATGCACCATGTCACAAAGCTCGAATCATTTCAAATTGGTTTCTTGAACATGACAATAAGTTCACTGTACTAAAATGGCCCCCACAGTCACCAGATCTCAACCCAATAGAGCATCTTTGGGATGTGGTGGAACGGGAGTTTCGTGCCCTGGATGTGCATCAAATCTCCATCAACTGTAAGATGCTATCCTATCAATATGGGCCAACATTTCTAAAGAATGCTATCAGCACCTTGTTGAATCAATGCCACGTAGAATTAAGGCAGTTCTGAAGGGAAAAGGGGGTCCAACACCATATTAGTATGGTGTTCCTAATAATTCTTTAGGTGAGTGTATTTTTCAATTATATATGGAATGATTTAATGTTAGATGTATGTATTTATTTAGGGTGCATTCACACATTGTGGGCTAATCGCAGATTTTTTTTTGCAGTTACCGCATAATTGTGGCGGTATGACTCCTTTTTTTCAGTATCGTGGCAAAAAACATGATTGGCTGCAATATGTGAGTGGACCCTAAGGGACAGTCTTTACTGCCTGTGAAAATATATATAAACGGTGCAGGTACAGTAGTGTGAACTCTGTCTTAGGGCCTTGGTCTCACTTGTGACCTCTGAGACCCCTATAGCTACACCACAATATTGAGTCCTTTATAGATCCAAGCAGCTGATATATGAATTGGTGTTTGCAGGAGTCCTCACACTGCAAAGCTGCCTTCACTGCTCCTGTGCTTACCTGTGACATTAAGAGACAAACATCACTGGTGATTTCTAATTACGTGAGTCAGCGTGCCTGGAGAGGAGGAGACGGGGGGAGGAAGCAGGGCCGGTGCTACCATAAGGCAGACCAAGCGGCTGCCTTAGGGCGCACCCTGGGGGAGGGCGGAAAAATGTGACATGGAGGGGGAGAAATGTGACATGGAGGGGTGATTTGACATGGAGGCATGATGGCTTACATGGAGGCATGATGGCTTACATGGGGGCATGATGGCTTACATGGGGGCATGATGGCTTACATGGGGGCATGATGGCTTACATGGAGGCATGATGGCCTACATGGGGGCATGATGGATGGGGGCTGATGGCTGACATGGGGGGCTAATGGCTGACATGGGGGTCTAATGTTTGACATGGTGGTCTGATCTGAGGTCTGATTAACATTGGGGGTCTGATTGGGGCTGTGAGCTGAGGTCTGATTAACATTGGGGGTCTGATTGCTGGTCTGACCTGAGGTGTAATGGAAAATATTTTTTTCTTATTATCCTCTAAAAGCTAGGTGCGTCTTAGAGGGCGAAAAATACGGTCCTCAAACCAGCAATTGTCTGAAGCAGAGAGAAGATTCCAGGACCACACAGAGGAGAAGCCAGCTGCTGTAGACGGGACCAGGGCCAGGTGAGCTGCGAGAGGGGGGGCCCCAAAATGTAGCTTCACTTGTGTTGGCAAAAATCCTTGCACCGGCCATGGGAGGAAAAGACCATCCCTGGAGAGTGGGGGGAGGACAGTCTGGAGCAGCTGTGTGTGCATGAGAAGGAAGGCGCCTCCTCTATACCACAGCCAGCAGCGCGGGCTCTGTAAAGAGAAGAAGGAGGGGTAAGTACCACGCTCCTGTTGTGGAAGCGCTCACTAGTATTCCATTTATAAGATGCACTGCTGGCTTAGGGGCCCGGTCTCAACTGAACTGCGGCCCCTAGTGTTACTCCAGTGTCCACCATTCATAATAGGTGCTTGTCAAATCTAATCTATACTTTTCTTGTACAATGACCTCTGCACAGGTCACAGAGCATGCTTTGAAAACTCTCCCATAGAAGTCAATGAGGTCCCTCCTGACCATTGTATCTATGGCACATGGGGCTGTCTTAAAGCATTTTTTTAATGCTGTGTAAATGCTGTTATGGACAGCTCAGGCAAGATGGCAGCACCCATAATAATTTTCGGGGGAAAAAAATAATCTACAATCTGAAAAAAAAAACAGATTAAAAAAATAAATAAGATGTGTTACTATCTCATTTTAACTAGCAGATAACATTTTTGGTGACACATTTCCCTTAACTTGCCCTGTGTCAGAACCGGGAGTCACAAAAAAAAAACATCAGAAACCTCAACTAGACACCCTGAAGTGCCTAACAACAGGCTACTAAGGCTCCATTCACACATCCGCAAATCCGCTCCGCATTTTGCGGAATGGAATTGCGAACCCATTCATTTCTATGGGGCCGCATGATGTGCGGCCCGGCTCCGGAATAGCGGACCCGCACTTCCGGGTCCGCAATTCCAGTCCCGAAAAAAATAGAACATGTCCTATTGTTGTCCGCAATAGCGGACAAGAATAGGCATATTCTATTAGTGCCGACAATGTGCGGTCCGCAAAATGCGGAACGCACATTGCTGCAGTCCGTGTTTTACGGATCCATGGATCCGCAAAACACACACGGATGTGTGAATGGACCCTTAGACAAATTTATAGCCTCTTAGAAGTCCAGAAGTGTATGTACCAGAATGAGACATGCTTTTTGTGACTGTCCTATAATTAAAAGGTACAGTGCTGCCCATAATTATTCATACCACAGGCAAATTTTGACTTAGTTACTTTTATTCAACCAGCAAGTAATTTTTTGATGGGACATGACATAGGTGTCTCCCAAAAGATAATAAGACGATGTACAAGAGGTATTATTGTGGGGGAAAAAAAAAAATTCAGCTTTTATTTACTTTTGAGCAAAAAATACAAGATGTTCCGCACTGTGGAAAATCTCAGAGGACGTGGTCGGAAGCCAAAAGTGACACCTGTGCTGGCCAGGAGGATAGTTAGAGAGGTGAAAAAGAATCCAAGGATCACCACCAAGGCCATCCTGGTGAATCTGGGCTCTGCTGGTGGCAATGTCTTAAGGCAGACAATCCAACGGACACTACACACTGCTGGGTTCCACTTCTCCAGATAGGGCACACAAAAGCTCGCTTGGCCTTTGCAAAAGTTCATCTTCTGGTCTTCTGTGTTATGGTCAGATGAAACAAAAATTGAATTGTTTGGTCACAATGATGTTTTCTTCAAAAGGAGAAGCCTTCAACCCAAAGAACACCATCCCCACTGTCAAACATGGTGGTGGGAATCTAATGCTTTGGGGGTGTTTTTCAGCCAATGGACCAGGGAAACTAATCACAGTAAACGGCACCATGAAAAAAGAGCAATACATGAGGATTCTCAACGACAACATCAGGCAGTCCGCAGAGAAACTTGGCCTTGGGCACCAGTGGACATTTCAGCATGACAATGACCCAAAACACACAGCAAAAGTGGTGAAGAAATGGTTAGCAGACGACAACATTAACGTTTTGGAGTGGCCAAGCCAGAGTCCAGACTTGAATCCAATTGAGAATCTGTGGAGGGAGCTAAAGATCAGGGTGATGGCAAGAAGACCCTCCAACCTGAAAGATTTGGAGCTCATTGCTAAAGATGAATGGGCAAAAATACCTGTGGAGACATGCAAAAAGCTGGTCTGCAATTATAGGAAGCGTTTGCTGTAATAGCCAATAAAGGCTTTTCTATTGATTATTGAGAAGGGTATAAATAATTTTGGACTGGACACTTTTTGCTCAAATCTAAATAAAAGCTGAGTTTTTTTTTCCACAAAAACATCGTCTTATACATCGTCTTATTATCTTTTGGGAAACACCTATGTCATTTCCCGTCAAAAAATTACTTGCTGGTTGAATAAAAGTAACTTTAAGTCAAAATTTGCCAGGGGTATGAATAATTATGGGCAGCACTGTATATGCAATACAGGAAATAGTTTTAGACATGTGCCGTGTACCTGGAGAAATCCATGTGGCACTATACTGTTGGCTGATTTTTGTATTGCTTATTTTATGTGCAATAACTGCACTCTGTGATTTCACTCAATTTCTCCAATATACAGTATGAAAGAAGTAGCATGTAATGTAGATGCGAATGCAAGGAGTTACTGTATTTCTACTCACTTAATCTTGCATTCACCTTTAACTTAGGCTGCAAATTGAGCATAAATCACACCCCAAACACAATCCAGGCACCCTACATACATGCTACTGTAGTGGTCAGAGGAGGGAGAGACCGCAAAGCAGGATTCAAGTACAGTACAACGGAAAAGGAGACTGAAGCAAAAGCCGGCTTTATTAAAGAACCAAATGTAACTGCCAGACAAGCTGAGTAACAATACAGTACCACCGCACCAGAGGCACAATGGGTCAATGACAGGAATGGTATTAACAGGTGAACATAAGACAACAACAGTGGTAATGAGATTTTGCATATACACAGAATAAGCTATACAGCAAACAGTCAGCTTGCAGGCTACTCTCAACACTTATTTCCTATCTAGCCCTGCTACCCAGGGGACGCTTCTACAGCGCACTGACTAAGTCCCTGACTCTATAACCTATCACAGGAAAGCACCGGTGCCACTCACAGTTCTGCAGATTCTCTTGGATCCCATAAGATGTAGCCTGGATCCAGGTCCGGTCGCTTGCTTGTCTGTCTTTATCTCTCTGGTCACAACAGATGCAGCTCTCCATCTCTGGCAGGAAGGATCCGGCTGGTACTCGTCTGGTACGGGTCTCTACACGGTCCCACTTCTTCTGGAACACACAGTAAAGTCTCTTTCTCTGGGTCACAGCTGCAGCACTTCAGTTCAGAGTCTATCTTGGCCTGTCTCCAGCACAGCCAGCTTCTCAGGACTCCATCAGTCAGGCTCCATGTCCCATCACTAGCCTTTACTTGGCTCCTAACATGGCAGCCATGCTCTCACAGATCTCTGGACACTCCCACCTCCAGCCAGGACTCAAACCCCGGGAACTTCTGGCTCCTCCTACCTCTTGTGCATCTCAGCAACAGTTCAGCTTCCTCATTCTTAGAGCCACAGTGGCCTCTAGTGGCTGAAATAAGTCATTACAGTCTATGTAGCACCATATTGTAGATATCTGTGCAAAAAACAGTATTCTAGGGGCTGACCCTTACACTACCACCACCCACCATTATGGCCGACAAGATGCCACTTCATTAACCCACAAGTGCACAAGGCAGACTTTGCCCTAAGGCATGAAACAGGTAAAAAATTATTTAAAGAGGCTCTGTCACCAGGATGAATCCTATTAAACCAAACATACTGGCTGGCAGGGCTCATCATGTTGAAACTATACCTTTCTTTTCTCTGTGTGATAAAAGGCTGCAGAGAAATCTGTATTTTTATTCATATGGAAATGAGAAATTCAAGTACTAAGAGGCGGGACTGAATATTCTAAGCACTGCTCTGTAACACCCCTTGTGCTCTGCACACCCCCCTCCACTTGATTGACAGGGCTAGACATTATGCTGAGGGCAGAGCCCTGTCCAAGAGCTGTATGCTAACATGTAAATATCATATACACCATGTACTATAGCTTCACCACCCTGAGATCTGCTCAGAAAGCTAATATAGATATTACTGCTTTATTCATAGGCACGATGTATGATCATACAGACACTGGTAAATATGTGTCAGCTTATAAGCATGGAAAAACCATGCATCTCTATGTGGTAGTGTTATAGCTAAGTGGTTATACTATTAGTTTTGTAAGTAGAGATTCCTGGTTGGAATCTTCAGAGAGATTTTTAAGTTTTTTTCTTCCACAGGAAGCTGGACTTCACCGGCAATACGCGTGGGGCGTTTTCTATTGACTCAGACCCACCTGCATAGACCGGGCTTTATACTTTTGTACTCTCTGGTGTCTTCTTAAGCCATTTGATGCTACATTATCATCTATTTACTATTGTTGCTTTTTTATTTAATATTGTATTGCACTTTATTTTCGTCTTGGACTATACATGCTGTGACACATGGACTGTGGTGGACGCCATGTTTGTGTCTGGTTTTATTCTTACCAGCACATGGTTTATTGTATACAATTTTTAAAATGTCTGTATGTTTATGTAGTCTAATAAAATTTTTGATAGATTTTATACTTTATGGATGTGCACATTATTACTGTTCTCTGTGCCCTTTGGCTTTTTGGGTGCTGTGGTTCAATAGGGTTGATCCTGGTGACAGTCTCTTTTTAAAAGGCTATGGATTCTTTTACAAGGACTTATTAAATTACTAAGGAACAAATTAAATTATTTTAGGCTTTAACAGAAAAAAGTATAGTACTTACAAAAGTAAAAAAGAGACAAGCATACTAAACAAGTAAAACAGATAAAATAAAAGAGAAAATAATAGGAAATCTAATATTTACAGGCCATCTGTTTCCTTGAGGGTAGGGTAAACAATAGATTCACATACATTTTGATGCCTTCAAAATCTGAACACTGTACCTTTATACCTTGGTTTGGGTTTCAGAACCACCCTTCTGGTTCATTAACCAGAATCCCTGTTTCATTCTGAATCCCTTATAAGTGACTGGACAGATTTTAATAAGGAGGCTAGTACCATGAATAGTGGATTTACACAAACAGAGGTCCATTTGTCACATCTCACACTTTATAGTGGCCAAAAGACAAATCGCCTCAGCTCTGGCCATATGGTCGAACATGCACACAAATGTTTATTGTCTTTTCTCCAGAAATTAACTTTTATTTGGACAAATAACATACAGACATGTCACCATTTAATAACATTAGCAATACACATTTTTTTTAAACACAATGCAGTTATTATAAACGGTGGCTTTGTAGAAACCTTACATAACATTGTGTCTTGCTTTTAATAAACAAAGTCTTGTGAATACTAATTTCTTTGTAATGTAGTGGTTAATATATTAACCTACTGTCTATCCAAATAAGACTTGAAGTAAATACTTCAAACATTATATATAATATATAAATAAGGGGACATGAATTGCATAGTGTATATTTCCTAGTAATAGAATGGAAATAATAACATAATAGCACAGAGAGTAAGGAGAAAAGTCGATGAATAAATTGTAATGTAAACAATACTGTTTTATGGCTTGCTCTTTGTTTTCAGTCTTTGATGTTTGGTGCCATTACTTTTTGTCTGTTTTCCATTTCACAAAAATATGTCGTGTGTAAGATGGAATTCCACTTAGTGCAGACATCTTTGATGAAAGGTAATTTGGTTTTGATACAGCAAGTGATGTTTGTGTTGCTTGTATACCAGGAACACAGTAATTGATCAAAAGAACAGAGCTGACAATCTTGCTCAATTGATGCAGCTATACAGAGTTATTCAAAGCAGTGATGTATGCTGCATATAAGCTTTCTCGGGAAATGAAGCACCAGAGCCGCAGAAAAACCATTACTTTTCTATCTCTTTTCTGGAAATAACTGAGTGATCCATTACAGAGCTGACAGAACATATAACAAACAACACATTTGATCACCAGCAGTAATGGTGTAGTATTACACTGTGTATATATATATATATATATATATATATATACACACACACACACACCTGCATATGCATACTCCTTAAACATTTAAATGTAAACACCATGAAGGACAAGTTTTAAAGTTATACAAATTGCAAAGTAACAGGCGTCAATAAAATCTACAGATTATCAAATTTTCAAGTGCCCAGTTCCAATCTATGTCATTGTGAGCGGCATAAAAGTCAGATTAAAAGCAAAGTTTTAGCCTCATGGAACATTAAAAATAATATCAAGTCAAGTGGGATGATTATGCGATGCCTACTGTCTGTTGATGTCCTGGAACAGAATATTCTTGAACTGAGATTGATAGCACCTAGCAGGAGCATCATGGCAACTCTGCAACTAGGGAACATAACACATGTTCCCTGCAAGACCCACACAATAATTTTGGTGGTACAATGCTTTTTAAAATGTATAGTGGCTTGAAAAAGGTGTTGACCATGCCCTGGAGGGTGTGTGCGCGCAAATGCTCACACTGATGCAACAAGGTATGGTGGAAGAACAACTTATACATTTTGCTCACCATTATGGGACTTGTACGTGCAGGAGGAAGTAGATGAAGAATAGGAGAATTTGGTGGTGGAAGGGGACATGGAATTTTCACAGGCACAGCTTGGGGACAATGCTGGCACTCATTGTGGCATACATGATGATGTTGGCCATGAAAAAACATCATAGTGCAGGGTGGAGAACAAAACAACTTGGTCCTCACGAACACTGGCAAGGATGGCAAGCTTTGTCACTTATGTTCTGACAATCATACCACTGACAAACATACCACTGGCATCAAGCAAGTGTAAGACTATTGGATAGCCATGATTTTAGACTTAATGTAAAAGAAAAATGCAGAATATTTCTACCTGATTCTGAAAGGGAGGCAAAATAGGCATATTACTATGATACGCTGTCTACTCTGCTTGCTGCAGCTTTTGCCAAGCAGATACATACTTTCCACATATCTATCCAGAAGGCCACTCTCTGTGCTCCCTGTGGAGTCAATGCTCCATCGTCTTGCAGCACCAACAGCAGTCAGCTGAAAATGATGGAACACTCTTATCAACCGCTGCACCAAACCTGATTCTCATCAACAAACAGATACCCACTGCCTGAACGACCAAGTGCAGTAATACCTGGACTGTGCCATTTCCATGACAAATACCAAACAAGACTTAATTAGAAAGTACACATAAATAACAAAAATTGTCAGGACCTACAAATTCTCTTTTTGTATCTTATAGTAAGAACACACGGGGTCATTTACTATGCTGAAATATGCCTAAATTAGACAGATTTCTGGCGCAGATAGTGGTGCCTCTTTATAACTTCGGTGGATCCACTGCCAGGTATAGGGCTTATTTATCTTAATAAATGTGCCCCACAGTTCTCTGTATAATATCAATATACCAAGGACTTTGTTAATTTTTTGGACATTTTTTTCTTTTCTTTTAACACCTTAACGCCTAGTGCCGTACATGTATGGCGCAACCAGATGTGACTTAACGCCCAGTGCCGTAAGTGTACGGCGGGCTGATTAGGCGGTAACAGAAGCTGCGCCCGCCCGTACGCGGCAGGGGTCCAGCAATCACTGATAGCCGGACCCCTGTTGTATGCACTGGCATCAGTGAAAACACATTAACCCTTTATGTGCCACGGCCAGTGGTGAACACGGCACTTGCAATGTCCGTGCAGAGAGGGAGAAGCCATCGGGTCCCCGCGCTGCTGTGACAGGGACCCGATGGAAGGGAGGGCAGCCCGATACCTTCCTTTGGCATCGTGGCTGCCTTCCGTGACAGCCTGTTAGATCCAGCCCCCTGGATCTCACAGGCAGGAAGCTGTAAGTGTATTACAGTGTGTAATACACTTACAGCCAATGCATTACAATACAGAAGTATTGTAATGCATTGTAAAAGGGATAAAAAAAACTAAAGTTGAAGTCCCAGAGTGAAAAAAGAAGTTAAAAAAATAAAGTTTTATAAAAAAAAAATACGTTTCAAGTAAAAAAAAAGTGTCCTTTTCCCAAAATAGAGTAAAAAAAAAATTGTTAAAAATAGAGAAAAAAAGCAAAGTAGTCATATTAGGTATTGCCAATAAAAAAAAAAACACTATGGCTCTCAGACTATGGAGGCAATAAAACATGATTTTTTTGGTCTAAAAAATTATATTGTTGTGTAAAACTTAAATAAAAAAGTAGACATATTCGGTATTGCCACGTCTGTAACGAACTGCTCTATAAAAATATCACATGACCTAACCCCTCAGGGGAACATCATCAAAAAAACTTAATAAAAATGTGTCAAAAAGCAATTTTTTGTCACCTTACATCACAAAAAGTGTAATAGCAGGCAATCAAAAAGTCATATGTACCCCAAAATTGTGCCAATAAAATTGTCATCTCATTCCGCAAAAATAATACCCTATCTAAGACAATCGCAAAAAAAAATATATATATGGCTCTCAGACTATGGAGACACTAAAACATGATATATTTTTTTTGTTTAAAAAAAGATATTGTGTAAAAATTAAATAAACCACATGACTTAACCCCTCAGATGAACTCAATAAAATCAAATAAAAACTGTGCTAAAAAAAAAAAATTTTGGTCACCTTACATCCCTAAAAGTGCAACACCAAGCGATCAAAAAGGCATTTCCCCCCCAAAATAGTACAAATCTCACCGTCACCTCATCCCCCAAAAAATGAGCCCCTACCTAAGATAATCGCCTAAAAAATAAAAAAAACAATGGAGAAACTAAAACATGATTTTTTTTTGTTTCAAAAATGCTGTTATTGTGTAAATCTTAAATAAATAAAGAAAGTATACATATTAGGTATCGCTGCATCTGTAAGAACCTGCTGTATAAAAATATCACATGAACTAACCCCTCAGGTGAACACCGTAAAAAAAAAAGAAGCCATTTTTTGTCACCTTACATCACAAAAAGTGTAATACCAAGCGATAAAAATGTCATATGCACCCCAAAATTGTACTAATCAAACCATCATCTCATCTCGAAAAAATTAGACCCTACCTAAGACAATTGCCCAAAAAAAAAAAAAACTATGGCTCTCAGACTATGGAGACACTAAAACATTATTTTTTTTTGTTTAAAAAATTATATCATTGTGTAAAACTTACATAAATAAAAAAAAGTATACATATTAGGTATTGCCACGTCCGTAAGAGCCTGCTGTATAAAAATATCACAGGACCTAACCCTTCATGTGAACACCGTAAAAAAAAATATGTGTGTCGAAAAAGGCATTTTTTGTCACCTTACATCACAAAGTGTAATACCAAGCGATAAAAAAGTCATATGCACCCTAAAATAGTACCAATCAAACCATCATCTCATCTCGAAAAAATTAGACCCTACCTAAGACAATCGCCCAAAAAAAAAAAAAAACTATGGCTCTAAGAATATGCAGACACTAAAACATGATTTTTTTTTTTATGATTTATTATGTAAAACTGAAACAAACAACCAAAAAAAGTCTACATATTTGGTATTGTCGCGTCCCTAACAACCTTCTTTATAAAAATACCACATGATCTAACCTGTCAGATGAACATTGTAAATAACAAAAAAAATTAAAATGGTGCCAAAACAGCAATTTTTTGTTACCTTGCCTCACAAAAAGTGTAATATAGAACAACCAAAAATCATATGTACCCTAAAATAGTACCAACAAAACTGACACCTTATCCCGTAGTTTCCAAAATGGGGTCACTTTTTTGGAGTATCTACTCTAGGGGTGCATCAGGGGGTCTTCAAATGTGACATGGCAGCTTAAAATTATCCCAGTGAAATCTGCCTTCCAAAAACCATATGGGGTTCCTTTCCTTCTGCGCCCTGCCATGTGCCAATACAGCAGTTTACGACCAGATATGGGGTGTTTCTGAAAACTTAAGAATCAGGGCAATATTATATTGAGTTTTGTTTGGCTGTTAACCCTTGCTTTGTTAGTGGAAAAAAGTTGATTAAAATGGAAAATCTGCCAAAAAGTGAAATTCTGAAATTTCATCTCCATATTACATTAATTCTTGTGTAACACCCAAAGGGATAACAAAGTTCGTAAAATCAGTTTTGAATACCTTGAGGTGTGTAGATTCTAAAATGGGGTCACTTTTGGGGATTTTCTACTCTAGGGGTGCATCAGGGGGTCTTCAAATGTGACATGGCAGCTAAAAATTATCCCAGTGAAATCTGCCTTCCAAAAACCATATGGCGTTCCTTTACTTGTGCACCCTGCCGTGTGCCTGTACAGCAGTTTATGACCACATATGGGGTGTTTCTGTCAACTACAGAATCATGGCAATAAATATTAAGTTTTGTTTGGCTGTTAACCCTTGCTTTGGCAGCGGAAAAAAATGAATTAAAATGGAAAATCTGCCAAAAAAGTGAAATTCTGAAATTTGATCTCATAGAAACATAGAATGTGTCGGCAGATAAGAACCATTTGGCCCATCTAGTCTGCCCAATATACTGAATACTATGGATAGCCCCTGGCCCTATCTTATATGAAGGATGGCCTTATGCCTATCCCATGCATGCTTAAACTCCTTCACTGTATTTGCAGCTACCACTTCTGCAGGAAGGCTATTCCATGCATCCACTACTCTCTCAGTAAAATAATACTTCCTGATATTACTTTTAAACCTTTGCCCCTCTCATTTAAAACTATGTCCTCTTGTAGCAGTTTTTCTTCTTTTAAATATTCTCTCCTCTTTTACCTTATTGATTTCCTTTATGTATTTAAAAGTTTCTATCATATCCCCTCTGTCTCGTCTTTCTTCCAAGCTATACATGTTAAGGTCCTTTAATCTTTCCTGGTAAGTTTTATCCTGCAATCCATGTACCAGTTTAGTAGCTCTTCTCTGAACTCTCTCCAAAGTATCAATATCCTTCTGGAGATATGGTCTCCAGTACTGAGCACAATACTCCAAATGAGGTCTCACTAGTGCTCTGTAGAGCGGCATGAGCACCTCCCTCTTTCTACTGGTAATTCCTCTTCCTATACACCCAAGCATTTTGCTTGCATTTCCTGCTGCTCTATGACATTGTCTGCCTACCTTTAAGTCTTCTGAAATAATGACCCCTAAATCTCTTTCCTCAGATACTGAGGTTAGTACTGTATCACTGATTTTATATTCTGCTCTTGGGTTTTTACGCCCCAGGTGCATTATCTTGCACTTATCAACATTAAATTTTAGTTGCCAGATTTTTTTTTTCACAATATTTTTTTATTAAGTTATTGAGCAATATAATACAGGCATTTAGTAATAGCAGCGTGTACAGACATACAATAATCTTGATGTTACTGAAAGTCATGGCACTTCATCCATTAATTGCCCGTATCAGGTTAAGGGATAATGGGAGGGACATAGGGGAGAGAACAAATATAAACAAACAACAACAACCTGTCCATGGTCCAAAGTCATATCCACTACACAATTACACCTTATGTATGAATGATATTCAGTAAGCCCACTAGTTAATCAAAGGTCTCATAATGAAGAAGGACGACGTACTCCAGCTACACATGCTGTTTTGACACCCCTCATAATGACATATAAAGAACACCTACTCCCAAAGATTTCCCCAACTCTCTCCTTTATCCGTTGGTAGTGGGAAATTTCTCTTTCCACTCCCCCCAGCTGTTCAAGTAATGTTTAAACCTGCCCTGACAAGATGCCAAGGTGCCTTCCATTTTACAATGAAAGCTGACACAATTGACGACCTCTGAGATGCAGGGAACTTTATTCGATTTCCAGTATTTAGCTATGAGGATTTTGGCAGCCGTTAGTACATGAAAAACAATCGTACGGTAGGCCTTCGGCACTAATTGTAACTCGTTAAGTAATAAAACCAAATCTGGAGTAAAGGGGAGAGTTAAGTTAGGAAACGAGGTAAGCATGTTAGACACTTCTTTCCAAAAGGGTTTCAGTTTTGCGCATTCCCAGAAAATGTGCATCATACCCCCCCCCATGCTTCCCACACCTCCAACACAAGTTTGATACTTCCGGATATATCAAAGACAACCTTTCTGGAGTCATGTACCATCTGTAAATTAGTTTCCTTGTAGCCTCCAAATGATACAAACATTTAGAGTGTTTCTGGGATAGCGAGAATATATGTTCCCATGCAATTTGATCCGCAGGCAGTCCCAAATCTTTGGATAACTAGTTGCCAGATTTTTGACCATTCCTCTAGTTTTCCTAAATCCTTTTCCATTTGGTGTATCCCTCCAGGAACATCAACCCTGTTACAAATCTTTGTGTCATCAGCAAAAAGACACACCTTACCATCGAGGCCTTCTGCAATTTCGCTGATAAAGATATTAAACAATATGGGTCCCAGAACAGATCCCTGAGGTAACCCACTGGTAACAAGACCTTGGTCTGAATATACTCCATTGACTACAACCCTCTGCTGCCTGTCCCTCAGCCGCTGCCTAATCCATTCAACAATATGGGAGTCCAAGCCCAAAGACTGCTATTTATTGATAAGCCTTCTATGTGGGACAGTATCAAAAGCCTTACTAAAGTCTAGATAAGCGATGTCTACTGCACCTCCTCCATCTATTATTTTAGTCACCCAATCAAAAAAATCAATAAGATTAGTTTGACATGATCTCCCTGAAGTAAACCCATGCTGTTTTTCATCTTTCAATCCATGGGATTTTAGATGTTCCACAATCCTCTCCTTTAGTATGGTTTCCATTCATTTCCCCACTATTGATGTCAGGCTTACTGGCCTATAGTTGCCCGATTTCTCCCTACTACCTTTCTTGTAAATGGGCACAACGTTTGCTAATTTCCAATCTTCTGGGACGACTCCTGTTACCAGTGATTAGTTAAATAAATCTGTTAATGGTTTTGCTAGTTCACCGCTAAGCTCTTTTAATAGCTTTGGGTGTATCCCATCAGGCCCCTGTGACTTATTTGTATTAATTTTAGACAGCTGACTTAGAACCTCTTCCTCTGTAAAGACACATGCCTCAAAAGATTCATTAGTCTTCCTTCCCAACTGAGGTCCTTTTCCTTCATTTTCCATTAAGGTATTTTCTCCATACATCAGAATATTTAGCAATGGACATGTTTCAGCCCGCCCAGTCTTAATCAGCTGATGAAGGCTGGATGGGCCGAAACGCGTCCATTGCTATATGTTTTGATGTATGGATAAAATAAAGAGCATTTGATTGAAGCATACGAACGCTCGCTGGAAATCCTTTCAATATATCGTGGATTTTCTTCCTTCCTGTGCTGGCGTCTACTGGGTCTAAATGCTGACGAATCTGGAAATTTATGAAGTACAATAGGTGATGAGAAAACAATGTCAGAATGGCCTGGATAAGTAAAAGCATTTTAAAGTTATTACCACATAAAGTGACACATGTCAGATTTGCTCAAAATTGCCTGGGCAGAAAGGTGAAAAATGGCTTGTTCCTGAAAGGGTTAAAAAGCATAACAACTCAAACAGTACAGTGTGTTTGTAAACAGGCTGTTTGTTACCACCTACTTCCATCCATTTATATATCACTAGTGATGAGCGAAGTATTCGGCTCGTAAGCAAAATTTTACAAAAAAATTGGCTTCCTGATTAATTACTTTGTCACAAAGTGCATTTTTTTGTATGTAGTGGGTGCAATGACAGGGAGTGGCGATTGCACAGTCCCAGACATTGTACCCCTCAGATGCTGATCACGGCATCTGACATTGATATTACAGTGTAACATAAAAATAAACAATCATACCTACCTCATCCATATGACCGCTAAGGCCCAGCCACTGCCATCTTGAATGACGATCTACTGCAAAATCAATCAAGATGGCAGTGGCCGGCTCTTTGCACTCCAAAACATGAGGTAAGTATTATTTTTTTTATTTTTTATCGCCATTCAGAGAAAATTGATTTGCTATCAGGAAGCACAAGGAAATTTGGCATGGGAATGCAATCTATTACACCCTGTAATCATCCATTTTAGGACAGGAAGAGGATAACTGTAGGACAAGAGAATGCTGTCTATTTCTCCCTGTTATCATCAATTTCAAGCCACAGAGAAGCAGTCGGTGGGACATGTGAATACAATCTATTACTCCCTGTTATCAGCCATTTCAAAAAAATTGATCAGAGCCCTGATACAATTCAGGCTTTGAATACACTCCAAGTTAATGAGCAGGCAATGGGCCCCTAAGCAAAGGGAGGGGGGAGTGTACTTATTTAAAATATAGCTTTTAATAAGTTATACGATAAGCAGAGTAAAAAGGACTCACTAAACGAAAAACATACAAACATAGATAGGACCAATTAGTACCAGGCTGGTACAAATGAAAAATTCTGCTCCGTCTGTGAGGACGCGAGCAGTCTTACCAGACCCTTTGTAGTAAGTGGGTACGGTTCCTTGGTAACCGGAGGCAGGAAAACCTGGGAGTATGCCGGGTGGAGGACGGATGCTTCAGCTGTGCAGTCAGGTAGATCAGACAGTGTAGTCAGGTAGATCAGACAATAGGAGGAGTCCTATATATCCCTATCAAGGTGAGAGGGGCTATTATGCTGCTACCTGTCTATACAGAGCACTCGCCTTGAGAAAGGCGACCCCGTCCGGTAGCCTGTCCCTATGGTGGACCTGTACCCTGGAACTACAGAAGGTTTTGTTCAGTGATGAATGGATGATGATACTTCCAGTGGTCACCCGACGTGGCACGTTTCTGTCCGTGACTTCTTCAGGGGGAACGACTGCAGGAGGTAACAGTATAGCCGTAGGTATTTAACCTTAGGCTAGTTTAGCACTGAGGAAAAAGGACAGGCTGTAATGGCCTGTGGATTGCTGAAGCCTGGTTGGGCTGCAGTTGCTGCTTAATCCAGGGTGGAAAGCAGAGTGGCACAGGAGGGGTAGTCTTGTGCAAGACGGTCTGGGGAATCTAATAATCCCTTTCAAACATGTGCAACCCCTATGGTTGGGGGTGACAGTATAGACCAGCCGCGATTGTATGTCACAGAAGTGAGTTTAAATATCCGCGCCTCAGTTCCGTCGCCCCGCCCCCCAGTGACGTCATCGACGCAGGACGCCACCCGGGAGCGCCGCCGTACGTCCAGTCACGTGACCCAGGCATCAGGGAAGCCCGAGGAGAGTCACAGTGAACAGGGCAGAGGGCGGACGCAGCCAGTGACGTCACACGCCGGCAACACCACTCAGGTGAGGCGGGATTGCGGCAGGGGGTGGGCGGAGACCAATCGTCACACAGCCAGTATCTAGATGGTCTGGTGACGACGTCCGACGCAAAGTGTATGCGTCACCTAGGTTACCAAGTAAATAGTAGTATAGCCTGGATGCGGCTAGTGGCATTTAGTGCAGGGTGGACGGGCACAGGGCGGGACGCAGATGATGCTAGAGGTATAACTAGCTGGGCCACATGAAATTGATATGTGTGTATGGGCGCACTATTGTAGTGGACAGGGGTGCCATGAGCTGATGTATCAGGGATCCCTGTAACAGTACACAATATAGTGCGACCACCGTATTATGTAAATGACAGTCAAAACGTAGTGGCTGCATCAATTCAGGAGGGGGATGGGCCAATCCGGCGCATATACCCCAAAGGAATTGAGTCAGGGGTAGCACATGTGTGTAGTCGGGCGCAGATCACACACATGTGATGATGCAGAAGAGGCGAGGGGAGGCTCTGCACTGTATGCCCATGCACCGCAATGCGCGTCAGAGATTGCGCAGCAGTCAGTGCCTGCCCAGGTGCAGCTCACCTCCCCAAAGAGCCATGAGGGAAGAATATGATAGTAATAGTCTTTATATAAGCCAGGCTTAATGACAGATATAGAGTGTCATTGTCACAGAAAGCAGGCATAGTTTAGCCTCTCGTTCATGCCGCCTGGTGCAGCTGTTTTCAAATTGAAAATCCAGCGTGCTTCACGTTGGAGTAGGCTTTTGTCCCAGTCCCCTCCTCTTGGCGGGGGTTTCACAAGGTCTATTCCCATGAACTTCAACCGGGCCTTGCCATTATGATTGGTGTGCACGTGTTTGGACAAAGGGGTGTCCCTCTTGTGTGTGACATCCCCCATGTGCTCACCAATCCGCCTCCGAAATTCCCTAATGGTTTTGCCGACGTATTCCAGACCACACTCACATAAGATGCGATATATCACACCTCTGGATTTGCAGTTGATGAAGTGTGGAATGGAATACGTCTTGCCCGTGACCGAACCTGTGAAGGTTTTGGTGGTCAGGATATGCTTACAGGCAACGCACCTGCCGCATCTATGACTGCCCACCACAGTGGACCGCAGCCATGTTGATTGTATGATAGGTGAATAGTGGCTGCGGACCAGTTTATCACGCAGGTTGGTGCCACGTCTGTATGTGATTTGTGGACTGTCACCTAGTATGTCCTGGAGGTCAGGGTCCATCTTGAGGATCCCCCAGTGGCATTGTAAGATTTTTCTGACCTGGTTTGAACCTCTGTCGAACGTAGTAATTATACGGGACAGTTTAGTGGTGGGAGCATTCGGCTGTTTAGTCATTAGTAGGGTGGGTCTCTGTCGTGTAAGAGCTGCTTTGTAAGCGGACCTTAAGATGTAGTCAGGGTACCCCCTTTGTAAAAATCTTGTCCTAAGGTCAGCCGCCTGGGCCACAAAATCCTTCTTGTCTGAGCAGTTTCTGCGCAGACGAAGATACTGCCCTTTTGGTATACCCCTCCTGAGTGGGAGAGGATGACTGCTCTCCCACCTCAGGAGGGAATTAGTCGCATTTGGTTTCCTGTGAATGGAGGTGTCTAGTTCTCCCCTGGCGTTCTTGGTGATTTTGATGTCCAAGAATGGTAGACTAGTTGAATGTGTCTCATGTGTGAATCTCATCCCAATCTCATTTTGATTCAGTCGGGACACAAACGAATCAAACTGAGAGGGGCTACCGTTCCAGGTGATGAAAATATCATCAATATACCGCGCCCACAGTCCAATTCTGGGCAAATCATCCGGATTCCTTTCCCCAAATACCAGGGTCTCCTCCCACCAGCCCAGGAATAAATTAGCATACGACGGGGCACAAGGGCTCCCCATCGCGGTACCCCTGAGCTGGTGGTAGATTTTATTGTCAAAGGAAAAGAAATTCCTGTTGAGGGTGAATTCCAGGATCCGGATGATGAATTGGCTGTGGGCGCGGTATTGACAACCTCGTGATTTAAGGAAAAACTCAACCGCCGCCAATCCCAACTGGTGTGGTATTGAGGAATATAGCGCCTCTACGTCAATACTGGATAACAAACATTCATTCTCTAGGCATAGACCCTCCAATTGTTTTAGGAGGTCCGTAGTATCCCTGAGATGAGAGGGTAACGTAGTGACAAAAGGTGCTAGGACACGGTCAATATAGATCCCCAGGTTTTGATTCAAGTTGTCAACCCCTGACACTATTGGCCTTCCTCTCAGGGGGGTTGTCCCCTTATGGACCTTGGGGAGACAATAGAATGTAGACCTGCGGGGGAATTGAGGTAGTAGAAACGTGTACTCTTCCACCGAGATGATCTTTGAACTTTTAGCATCATCAAGGATGGATTTGAGCTCACGCTTGTACATATCTGTGGGGTCCCTTTCTAAGATCTCATAGGTCTCTGTATCGGATAACAGGTTCCTACACATATCCCTATATTGACCAGAGTCCATGACCACGATGTTGCCCCCTTTGTCGGCTGGTTTAATGACGATATGGGGGTCATTGGCGAGGGAGGAGATCGCGGTGGCCATGGACTCTGTGCAATTGGAGTAGTGTGAGGAAATCTTTAGGTTTTCCAGGTCATTGCTGACCATATTTAGAAAGACGTCTATGCAGGAGACTTCGCTAGAGCTGGGTGGCATCTTGGTACTCTTACATTTAAGATCTGTGAAGGGGCCAAGGCCTGAGACTGAGTTGTCTAACGTTGATAGTGAATTCAGGAGTTGGACGTCTGTTAACATCTCCACCGGAATACCCAGCTCAAGGCATTGTCGTTTGTCAACATATTTAAAATGCTTGTGCCACCTTAACTTCCGAATGAATAGGTTAAGATCTTTAATGGCAGTGAACCTATCAAACCTAGGGGTGGGCACAAAAGAGAGTCCCAGTTCAAGAGCCATAGTCTCGTCTTTAGAAAGGGAGCGTGAGGACAGATTTATGACCTCTGGTCCTGTGATTGATTTGGCGGGAGTGCTGTGCGGCTGCGAAGTGGGTAGTCCAGAGTCTGGTTGGGTTGTCCTAAAAAACGATTTCCTCGTCCTCTATATGAGCCCTTGGGTCGACCTTTTTTGGAGGACCCCTTATTAGGTTGTTTGTTTGTTTTGGGGCCTGTTTCCCTATCTGAGTCGGAGTAATCTGTTTCGGTTGATGACCTTTCTGAGTTACTGGGTCTATTGTCCCTTGTCCCGTTACTCAGGGAGGAATAGATGCGGTTTTCCTTAAAATCAGAAAGGTCACGTATATACTGGCGGTGCTTTCTTTCTTTGAGGTGGTACTGGTACTTCTCAAGGGTCAGTTGTAGTTGTTTTTCCCTATTGGAGAATTCTGTCTCCTGTGAGAAGGTCCGCACCACCTCAACTTGTTCCGCCAGCTTCAGGTTAAGGGTGGTCAATGTATTTCTCTCCTCCTCCACCAAAAGTTTCATCAGTCTGAGGGAGCTGTTGGTTGCCTCCTGTTCCCACTTGGTCAGGAACCCTGGGTTACGTGATCGAGCTGATGGGAGAAGAGATATACGGAGACCTCGTGGACTATACTGTTTTTTATGTAGTTATCCAGACTCTGGACTTCCCACCACGACGTGATTTGCTCTTTATAGACCTGTGTCAGGTCCGTAAAGGCAGTATGGAAAGATGGAAGATACTTTTTTTGATGAAATAACTTCTCAGAGAATATGTCTTTGGCTTCATGTAGCCAATGGTCTGCATCAAAGCCTGTTGCCAGGAACCCTGCCATGCCACAGTAGGAGAGGATAAGCAAAAAAATTGATCAGAGCCCTGATACAATTCAGGCTTTGAATACACTCCAAGTTAATGAGCAGGCAATGGGCCCCTAAGCAAAGGGAGGGGGGAGTGTACTTATTTAAAATATAGCTTTTAATAAGTTATACGATAAGCAGAGTAAAAAGGACTCACTAAACGAAAAACATACAAACATAGATAGGACCAATTAGTACCAGGCTGGTACAAATGAAAAATTCTGCTCCGTCTGTGAGGACGCGAGCAGTCTTACCAGACCCTTTGTAGTAAGTGGGTACGGTTCCTTGGTAACCGGAGGCAGGAAAACCTGGGAGTATGCCGGGCGGAGGACGGATGCTTCAGCTGTGCAGTCAGGTAGATCAGACAGTGTAGTCAGGTAGATCAGACAATAGGAGGAGTCCTATATATCCCTATCAAGGTGAGAGGGGCTATTATGCTGCTACCTGTCTATACAGAGCACTCGCCTTGAGAAAGGCGACCCCGTCCGGTAGCCTGTCCCTATGGTGGACCTGTACCCTGGAACTACAGAAGGTTTTGTTCAGTGATGAATGGATGATGATACTTCCAGTGGTCACCCGACGTGGCACGTTTCTGTCCGTGACTTCTTCAGGGGGAACGACTGCAGGAGGTAACAGTATAGCCGTAGGTATTTAACCTTAGGCTAGTTTAGCACTGAGGAAAAAGGACAGGCTGTAATGGCCTGTGGATTGCTGAAGCCTGGTTGGGCTGCAGTTGCTGCTTAATCCAGGGTGGAAAGCAGAGTGGCACAGGAGGGGTAGTCTTGTGCAAGACGGTCTGGGGAATCTAATAATCCCTTTCAAACATGTGCAACCCCTATGGTTGGGGGTGACAGTATAGACCAGCCGCGATTGTATGTCACAGAAGTGAGTTTAAATATCCGCGCCTCAGTTCCGTCGCCCCGCCCCCCAGTGACGTCATCGACGCAGGACGCCACCCGGGAGCGCCGCCGTACGTCCAGTCACGTGACCCAGGCATCAGGGAAGCCCGAGGAGAGTCACAGTGAACAGGGCAGAGGGCGGACGCAGCCAGTGACGTCACACGCCGGCAACACCACTCAGGTGAGGCGGGATTGCGGCAGGGGGTGGGCGGAGACCAATCGTCACACAGCCAGTATCTAGATGGTCTGGTGACGACGTCCGACGCAAAGTGTATGCGTCACCTAGGTTACCAAGTAAATAGTAGTATAGCCTGGATGCGGCTAGTGGCATTTAGTGCAGGGTGGACGGGCACAGGGCGGGACGCAGATGATGCTAGAGGTATAACTAGCTGGGCCACATGAAATTGATATGTGTGTATGGGTCTGGTAAGACTGCTCGCGTCCTCACAGACGGAGCAGAATTTTTCATTTGTACCAGCCTGGTACTAATTGGTCCTATCTATGTTTGTATGTTTTTCGTTTAGTGAGTCCTTTTTACTCTGCTTATCGTATAACTTATTAAAAGCTATATTTTAAATAAGTACACTCCCCCCTCCCTTTGCTTAGGGGCCCATTGCCTGCTCATTAACTTGGAGTGTATTCAAAGCCTGAATTGTATCAGGGCTCTGATCAATTTTTTTGCTTATCCTCTCCTACTGTGGCATGGCAGGGTTCCTGGCAACAGGCTTTGATGCAGACCATTGGCTACATGAAGCCAAAGACATATTCTCTGAGAAGTTATTTCATCAAAAAAAGTATCTTCCATCTTTCCATACTGCCTTTACGGACCTGACACAGGTCTATAAAGAGCAAATCACGTCGTGGTGGGAAGTCCAGAGTCTGGATAACTACATAAAAAACAGTATAGTCCCACGAGGTCTCCGTATATCTCTTCTCCCATCAGCTCGATCACGTAACCCAGGGTTCCTGACCAAGTGGGAACAGGAGGCAACCAACAGCTCCCTCAGACTGATGAAACTTTTGGTGGAGGAGGAGAGAAATACATTGACCACCCTTAACCTGAAGCTGGCGGAACAAGTTGAGGTGGTGCGGACCTTCTCACAGGAGACAGAATTCTCCAATAGGGAAAAACAACTACAACTGACCCTTGAGAAGTACCAGTACCACCTCAAAGAAAGAAAGCACCGCCAGTATATACGTGACCTTTCTGATTTTAAGGAAAACCGCATCTATTCCTCCCTGAGTAACGGGACAAGGGACAATAGACCCAGTAACTCAGAAAGGTCATCAACCGAAACAGATTACTCCGACTCAGATAGGGAAACAGGCCCAAAACAAACAAACAACCTAATAAGGGGTCCTCCAAAAAAGGTCGACCCAAGGGCTCATATAGAGGACGAGGAAATCGTTTTTTAGGACAACCCAACCAGACTCTGGACTACCCACTTCGCAGCCGCACAGCACTCCCGCCAAATCAATCACAGGACCAGAGGTCATAAATCTGTCCTCACGCTCCCTTTCTAAAGACGAGACTATGGCTCTTGAACTGGGACTCTCTTTTGTGCCCACCCCTAGGTTTGATAGGTTCACTGCCATTAAAGATCTTAACCTATTCATTCGGAAGTTA
Source organism: Bufo bufo (assembly GCF_905171765.1). Classification (NCBI taxonomy): domain Eukaryota; kingdom Metazoa; phylum Chordata; class Amphibia; order Anura; family Bufonidae; genus Bufo; species Bufo bufo. The sequence goes on along the minus strand of NC_053392.1, from coordinate 271,434,490 downwards.
AGGTGGCACAAGCATTTTAAAAATGTTGACAAACGACAATGCCTTGAGCTGGGTATTCCGGTGGAGATGTTAACAGACGTCCAACTCCTGAATTCACTATCAACGTTAGACAACTCAGTCTCAGGCCTTGGCCCCTTCACAGATCTTAAATGTAAGAGTACCAAGATGCCACCCAGCTCTAGCGAAGTCTCCTGCATAGACGTCTTTCTAAATATGGTCAGCAATGACCTGGAAAACCTAAAGATTTCCTCACACTACTCCAATTGCACAGAGTCCACGGCCACCGCGATCTCCTCCCTCGCCAATGACCCCCATATCGTCATTAAACCAGCCGACAAAGGGGGCAACATCGTGGTCATGGACTCTGGTCAATATAGGGATATGTGTAGGAACCTGTTATCCGATACAGAGACCTATGAGATCTTAGAAAGGGACCCCACAGATATGTACAAGCGTGAGCTCAAATCCATCCTTGATGATGCTAAAAGTTCAAAGATCATCTCGGTGGAAGAGTACACGTTTCTACTACCTCAATTCCCCCGCAGGTCTACATTCTATTGTCTCCCCAAGGTCCATAAGGGGACAACCCCCCTGAGAGGAAGGCCAATAGTGTCAGGGGTTGACAACTTGAATCAAAACCTGGGGATCTATATTGACCGTGTCCTAGCACCTTTTGTCACTACGTTACCCTCTCATCTCAGGGATACTACGGACCTCCTAAAACAATTGGAGGGTCTATGCCTAGTGAAAGAATGTTTGTTATCCAGTATTGACGTAGAGGCGCTATATTCCTCAATACCACACCAGTTGGGATTGGCGGCGGTTGAGTTTTTCCTTAAATCACGAGGTTGTCAATACCGCGCCCACAGCCAATTCATCATCCGGATCCTGGAATTCACCCTCAACAGGAATTTCTTTTCCTTTGACAATAAAATCTACCACCAGCTCAGGGGTACCGCGATGGGGAGCCCTTGTGCCCCGTCGTATGCTAATTTATTCCTGGGCTGGTGGGAGGAGACCCTGGTATTTGGGGAAAGGAATCCGGATGATTTGCCCAGAATTGGACTGTGGGCGCGGTATATTGATGATATTTTCATCACCTGGAACGGTAGCCCCTCTCAGTTTGATTCGTTTGTGTCCCGACTGAATCAAAATGAGATTGGGATGAGATTCACACATGAGACACATTCAACTAGTCTACCATTCTTGGACATCAAAATCACCAAGAACGCCAGGGGAGAACTAGACACCTCCATTCACAGGAAACCAAATGCGACTAATTCCCTCCTGAGGTGGGAGAGCAGTCATCCTCTCCCACTCAGGAGGGGTATACCAAAAGGGCAGTATCTTCGTCTGCGCAGAAACTGCTCAGACAAGAAGGATTTTGTGGCCCAGGCGGCTGACCTTAGGACAAGATTTTTACAAAGGGGGTACCCTGACTACATCTTAAGGTCCGCTTACAAAGCAGCTCTTACACGACAGAGACCCACCCTACTAATGACTAAACAGCCGAATGGTCCCACCACTAAACTGTCCCGTATAATTACTACGTTCGACAGAGGTTCAAACCAGGTCAGAAAAATCTTACAATGCCACTGGGGGATCCTCAAGATGGACCCTGACCTCCAGGACATACTAGGTGACAGTCCACAAATCACATACAGACGTGGCACCAACCTGCGTGATAAACTGGTCCGCAGCCACTATTCACCTATCATACAATCAACATGGCTGCGGTCCACTGTGGTGGGCAGTCATAGATGCGGCAGGTGCGTTGCCTGTAAGCATATCCTGACCACCAAAACCTTCACAGGTTCGGTCACGGGCAAGACGTATTCCATTCCACACTTCATCAACTGCAAATCCAGAGGTGTGATATATCGCATCTTATGTGAGTGTGGTCTGGAATACGTCGGCAAAACCATTAGGGAATTTCGGAGGCGGATTGGTGAGCACATGGGGGATGTCACACACAAGAGGGACACCCCTTTGTCCAAACACGTGCACACCAATCATAATGGCAAGGCCCGGTTGAAGTTCATGGGAAGAGACCTTGTGAAACCCCCGCCAAGAGGAGGGGACTGGGACAAAAGCCTACTCCAACGTGAAGCACGCTGGATTTTCAATTTGAAAACAGCTGCACCAGGCGGCATGAACGAGAGGCTAAACTATGCCTGCTTTCTGTGACAATGACACTCTATATCTGTCATTAAGCCTGGCTTATATAAGACTATTACTATCATATTCTTCCCTCATGGCTCTTTGGGGAGGTGAGCTGCACCTGGGCAGGCACTGACTGCTGCGCAATCTCTGACGCGCATTGCGGTGCATGGGCATACAGTGCAGAGCCTCCCCTCGCCTCTTCTGCATCATCACATGTGTGTGATCTGCGCCCGACTACACACATGTGCTACCCCTGACTCAATTCCTTTGGGGTATATGCGCCGGATTGGCCCATCCCCCTCCTGAATTGATGCAGCCACTACGTTTTGACTGTCATTTACATAATACGGTGGTCGCACTATATTGTGTACTGTTACAGGGATCCCTGATACATCAGCTCATGGCACCCTTGTCCACTACAATAGTGCGCCCATACACACATATCAATTTCATGTGGCCCAGCTAGTTATACCTCTAGCATCATCTGCGTCCCGCCCTGTGCCCGTCCACCCTGCACTAAATGCCACTAGCCGCATCCAGGCTATACTACTATTTACTTGGTAACCTAGGTGACGCATACACTTTGCGTCGGACGTCGTCACCAGACCATCTAGATACTGGCTGTGTGACGATTGGTCTCCGCCCACCCCCTGCCGCAATCCCGCCTCACCTGAGTGGTGTTGCCGGCGTGTGACGTCACTGGCTGCGTCCGCCCTCTGCCCTGTTCACTGTGACTCTCCTCGGGCTTCCCTGATGCCTGGGTCACGTGACTGGACGTACGGCGGCGCTCCCGGGTGGCGTCCTGCGTCGATGACGTCACTGGGGGGCGGGGCGACGGAACTGAGGCGCGGATATTTAAACTCACTTCTGTGACATACAATCGCGGCTGGTCTATACTGTCACCCCCAACCATAGGGGTTGCACATGTTTGAAAGGGATTATTAGATTCCCCAGACCGTCTTGCACAAGACTACCCCTCCTGTGCCACTCTGCTTTCCACCCTGGATTAAGCAGCAACTGCAGCCCAACCAGGCTTCAGCAATCCACAGGCCATTACAGCCTGTCCTTTTTCCTCAGTGCTAAACTAGCCTAAGGTTAAATACCTACGGCTATACTGTTACCTCCTGCAGTCGTTCCCCCTGAAGAAGTCACGGACAGAAACGTGCCACGTCGGGTGACCACTGGAAGTATCATCATCTATTCATCACTGAACAAAACCTTCTGTAGTTCCAGGGTACAGGTCCACCATAGGGACAGGCTACCGGACGGGGTCGCCTTTCTCAAGGCGAGTGCTCTGTATAGACAGGTAGCAGCATAATAGCCCCTCTCACCTTGATAGGGATATATAGGACTCCTCCTATTGTCTGATCTACCTGACTACACTGTCTGATCTACCTGACTGCACAGCTGAAGCATCCGTCCTCCGCCCCGGCATACTCCCAGGTTTTCCTGCCTCCGGTTACCAAGGAACCGTACCCACTTACTACAAAGGGTCTGGTAAGACTGCTCGCGTCCTCACAGACGGAGCAGAATTTTTCATTTGTACCAGCCTGGTACTAATTGGTCCTATCTATGTTTGTATGTTTTTCGTTTAGTGAGTCCTTTTTACTCTGCTTATCGTATAACTTATTAAAAGCTATATTTTAAATAAGTACACTCCCCCCTCCCTTTGCTTAGGGGCCCATTGCCTTATCAGCCATTTCAGGCTGGGGATGATGAATGCATGATAGGGGAATACAATTTAGCAGACATTATCACACATGATTATGATTAGATGCACGGCTTAGCAGAGAGTATCAGGCATGATAGGATTAGATACACAGGTCAGCTAACAGTATTATAAGTTATAGGATTAGATAAACAGGTCAGCAGACAGTATCACACATAATAGGATTAGATACAGAAGCTCAGAAGACAGTATCCCACATGACAGGATTAGACACAGCAGCTTGACCAGTAGATGGTATCAGACACAATTGGATTAGATACATGGAAAAGAAAAAAGCCCTTCGGTTGTAATTCATTTCACAGTTGTAATTGTATTACCAGGTCCATACCTCATGACCCTGTGTTCAGTTTTTAGCTAGTGAAACAGTCGCCATCTGCTGGCTGTAGAGTGTATTGTACATTTGAGAGTTGAGATATTAGTTAGGCACTACATTTCGTGCTACACTTACCTGGCCATGTTGAGATAAATGAACAGTTAAGTGTGGATGCCCTTGTATATTTTACAAAGGGAATTTTGGTAAATGCCAAACCCCCTCCTGTTATAAATTCATACCAACAGTTCCAGGGGACTGGAGCCCTCCCGTTGCTGACAGAATTCGGGCAGGTCTGAGATCTCAAATGTGCTCTACGAGGGAAGATCATTCTGATTTTGCTTTTAACCTTAAAAGAGTTGTCCTAAGTTGTCCTGCCCCACCGGCTTCTGAACGCTGAAGAGCCAGAAGTGCGCGCTTCCTAGTGTGCTCTTGCTCCCCCGATCCTTGCTGTGTGTTAGTAGCAGCCCCTGTTCTCCTGTGAGACAGAAGGCTGCTGCTTAGTAATTTCTATAGAGCCCCTGCCTGTGGCAGTGCTCAATAGAAATACAGTAAAATCCTCATAGACTTCAATGCTAATGCATTGGAGTCTATGAGAAAAGCAGTCCAATGATTGCTTGTTATAGTTCCCTATGGGAACTATAAATAGAAGTGTAAAAAATGTTTTTATGAATAAAAAAAATATTCAATTCACCCCGCTTTCCGCAAAATAAGAAGCAAAACATAAAAAAATATACACATCATAGGTATCCCAGCATGGAAAAATGCCCATACTATTAAAATATAATTTTTTTTATCCCACACTGAAAACGGCGAAGCAGAAAAAAAAAGTCAAAATGGTCGATTCGTGTTTTTTTTAAACTCCCACAAAAAAATTAATAAAAAGTGATCAAAAAGTTGTACACACCCCCACATGGTATCACTGAAAAGTACAGATCATCCCGCAAAAAATGAGTATTCCCATAGCTCCGCATACATAAATGCTAAAAAGTTATAGGGGTCAGAAAATGGAGACTAAAATAAATGTTTATTTTTCTTCAAGGTTTTTTTTTTTGTATAAAAACGCAATAAAAAATATACATAGGTTATATAACCGGATTCATAGTGACCTGGAGAATGAAAGTAACTGGTCAGTTTTATGATACAGGGAACGCCGTGAAAACAAAACCCAAAAAGCTTTTTTCCAATTTCACCCTATTAATAATTTTTTTCCCATTTCCCACCATATTGTATGCAACCGTCAATAGCTCCATTAGATTTTTATGTATTCAGTTCATGGACTTTGCTCGTTCGCGATTCGCTGAACATGTGAACATATAGCGATGTTCGTATGCGCCATATTCTATTGCATTGCGCAGTACTTTGACCCATGACACATCCATCAGGTGGGACAGGACAGCCAATTGAGATGTTTCAGCACATGGACACACCTCCAACCCTATAACAGAAACCGATCTGGCAGACATTTTACATTCTGTGTTTTGCCAGTGTAGGGAGAGGTTGTTTTGTGGAGCAGGGACTGACTGTTAAGGACACCAAACGCTATCTAATAGGGCCACAAAAGGCCTTTTAAGGACTGGTATAGGTGTGCTATCGATAGGTGTGATATACTGAGGGGTGTGATATACTTATAATATACTTTCTAACATAGAAAGCATATTATAGTGCATTTGTATTGTGCAGCAGTTGTGTGCGGCTCTGCTGCGATACTGCAGCTATATAGAGGGACAAATGCTATTTTAATAACTAATTGCAACTAGTGTGATATACCTGTTGCCCCCAAAAAATTTATTGAGGGGTGTAACGAAATCTGAGATGAATAGACAGATAGATAGACAGATAGGTAGATCTCATATTCTCCTAAACTTACATTATCAATAGCTAATTGTATAGCAGTGGCTAATTGATCTATTAAGCAAATGCAAATGGTGCCTCTAGATGCCAGCCCATCTGAAGACTAGGTGAGACACTCCACATTATAAGAGGAAGCCCCCATTTAGCACTGGCCTGCTAATTGAAAACCATTTGGGCATCCTAATGAAGACCTGGGAGGGGGATACTTAAAATGTACAGCCACCCTAGACATGTTGGCTGCTAGACCAGTGGGTGGTCTAACCCATTCAGTAGATGAATAAAATAATATCGGAAGCCATAACTCAGACCTCATGGCACCCACAGCCTCAGAACACTAATAATTGTGTTCAGCCTGATATGGGCATCGGGCAGAGTCTATGCGCGCCATACTGGACAGGAGGCATTTCTCTGTATTCAGGATCTGGCCTTCTGGAATTCATAACTCAATCACATTTGGTGTCTGTATGACCGGGACAAAGCGACTCAGATTATGGGATCATACCTGTAGCTGCAGTCCCTGTCATACAGCGAGGAATCGCTGTGATTTATATTGCCACCTCAGTAAGTCTTCTGGGAAGGTGGTGCAGAAACCTGAATAATATCAGATGTCCCAGAAGGCCGGACCGAAAGGAGGGAGGTTCCCTTACAGCCCACCCCTCGGCTGAGGAGGGATAAAAATGTGTGTTTGGGAACAGGTAATTGTCAGCCATTTTGGGGATCCACATCATTTGGAGTGACTGCCCATATCTTCAGCTGTCCCCACAGCAGGAATATAACTGCTGCATCTCAGTAAGCCAATATTCTGTATTTTACCCCTTTTACAGATATACCATCGCTAGAGCTCCCTTCAGAATCGCGGCAGCGCAAAGCGATTTCCAATTCAATTAGCAAACCCGAATCGAGTAAATAGCCATTGAGAAAATTCAGGGTGCAATGTTGGTTTGTGAACACCAGATGGCGCATGGAACTACAGTCAGTTAGTTAGTTCCCGTGCGCTATACAGTGTCTCTGTACACACTGATGCCGTGCGCTCCAGGGCACCAGCAGTGAAAGGGTCTCCAGCAGGAATCCTGTGCCCTGGAGAGCTGGTAGAGCCATGACCTGTGACTACCAGCCTCACACACTGCACATCATAAAGAGGACTAATGACAGCACATTCTAAGGCTGGCAGACACACACTAGACACGGGGAAAGTCGGTGCAGCGCTGGTAGATCACTGCAAACACAATCCTCGTATTTTTCGGAATAAAAATGAATAATTAAAAAAAACAGAGGCGCTGAACTGAACTATAGAAAGTACCATACAGAACTGTAAACAACCGATCTCACCACTTCATCCCCTGAGCAAATAATCGAATGCTAGTAGAAAGGGGATTAAAAGGTTAATCGACAGGAGGCCAGTGGGGCGCTGCTCAACACCTAATGTCATTGTATTTAATTAATATTTAAAAAAAATGGCAGCATCTCTGTATCCTAATAACAGTAATCTGCCATTTTCTTCACTGCCAGGTCTTTTTATAGCTCTGGATCGCTCAATACAGAATATTTAGCCAATCACATTCTAGTTCCCACGGTCATGGGAACCAATCACAGGCCGGTTCTCTGGCAATTCAGCTTAATTGGTGATGACAGCTTGTCAAAACAATTATGTCATATTGGTTAACAAGGTATTTAACCTTAATTTCCGTGAGAACCGGCCTGTGATTGCTTCCCATGACCGTGCTATAAAAAGACCTGGCAGTGAAGAAAATGGCAGATTACTGTTATTAGGATACAGAGATGCTGACATTTTTTTTAAATATTAATTAAATACAATGACATTAGGTGTTGAGCAGCGCCCCACTTGCCTCCTGTCGATTAACCTTTTAATCCCCTTTCTACTAGCATTTTTCAGTAGTAAGATTTAATATATATATATATGTGTATATACATGTGTGCATATATGTGTATATATGTGTGTGTCTGTGTATACATGCATGTATGTATATATATGTTTATGCGTGTATATAAATATATCTATATATACAGTACAGACCAAAAGTTTGGACACACCTTCTCATTCAAAGAGTTTTCTTTATTTTCATGACTATGAAGGCATCAAAACTATGAATTAACACATGTGGAATTATATACATAACAAACAAGTGTGAAACAACTGAAAATATGTCATATTCTAGGTTCTTCAAAGTAGCCACCATTTGCTTTGATTACTGCTTTGCACACTCTTGGCATTCTCTTGATGAGCTTCAAGAGGTAGACCCCTGAAATGGTCTTCCAACAGTCTTGAAAGAGTTCCCAGAGATGCTAAGCACTTGTTGGCCCTTTTGCCTTCAATCTGCGGTCCAGCTCACCCCAAACCATCTCGATTGGGCTCAGGTCCAGTGACTGTGGAGGCCAGGTCATCTGGCGCAGCACCCCATCACTCTCCTTCATGGTCAAATAGCCCTTACTTTCAAAGTTTTCCCAATTTTTCGGCTGACTGACTGACCTTCATTTCTTAAAGTAATGATGGCCACTCGTTTTTTTTTACTTAGCTGCCATTTTCTTGCCATAATACAAATTCTAACAGTCTATTCAGTAGGACTATCAGCTGTGTATCCACCTGACTTCTCCTCAACGCAACTGATGGTCCCAACCCCATTTATAAGGCAAGAAATCCCACTTATTAAACATGACAGGGCACACCTGTGAAGTGAAAACCATTTCAGGGGACTACCTCTTGAAGCTCATCAAGAGAATGCCAAGAGTGTGCAAAGCAGTAATCAAAGCAAAAGGTGGCTACTTTGAAGAACCTAGAATATGACACAGTTTCAGTTGTTTCACACTTGTTTGTTATGTATATAATTCCACATGTGTTAATTCATAGTTTTGATGCCTTCAGTGTGAATCTACAATTTTCATAGTCATGAAAATAAAGAAAACTCTTTGAATGAGAAGGTGTGTCCAAACTTTTGGTCTGTACTGTATATGTGTATATATATATATATATATATATATATGCTTATTATAATTATATTATTATTTATATTATAATATAACTTGTAATATATTTTTATATTTGCAAAAAATGCATTGCTAGTTATCAATAATATCAGTTTTTACATTTCTATGAAGTCATGCATTGCGATTGGTAGTGGAACTATGTATATACACAATATACTGCTGCACTGGATATAAATATAACATAAAACACTTCTGAGGACTTAAGCTTATATTAGCAAATCGAATGTTAGTCAGTTCCTGTAAAGAGCCTTTGTTCTGCTAAAGAAAGTACTGTATGCACTACTCCCTTTTTTTTCTTGGAGAGCAATAGATACCTGAATATATACATGTAATTACAAACATATAATATATATATATAGATACATGTATACACAGACACACAAACACATATATACAAATATATGCATACATGTATATCAAATGAACTTTACTGGGGCTCTGAATAGGGTTGCATCCCCCTCCCCCCTACAGGGATCTTGCTGGCTGTGAACGCTATCTCTCTACACACTGATGCCCTGCCCTCCCATTCACTGAAAGCCCGGAGACAAAAGGAACTCCCTGTTTGGGGGAAGGGGAGTATTGTCTGCAGATGGCTGAAAGTGCAGGTTATTTTCCTGCTGGAGACCCTTTCACTGCTGGTGCCTTTCACTGCGCTTCTGGTTATACTGCCGCTCAGCGCGAGGTACTGTAGAACTGTGATGGAAGCAAGGGGATGAAAGGGTTAATGGGCCTTATGACATGAGGTCAGGGGGACGCTCCAGAACATCCAGGGTAAATAAAAATAAAAAAAAGGACAGTATCTCTGCCTCCCAAAAAATGTAGACTTCCATTTTCTTTTCTGACTGGTCCTTATATAAATAAATAAATAAAATATATGTGAATGTATGTAAATAGGAAAAATGCAAAAATAATTATTTAAAAATGAATGCAAGTTTTTCACATATAAAAATATTGGGTTGCTCAACCAGGAGTAATAATGGATAGGTGCACTGCTAAAAGACTCACCCAATCTAGTTGTAAATAAATAAATAGTAGCAGGCAATACTTACAAGTGGAGTACGTGTTTATTAACTAAAATCAGGACAATAGCTAAAATAATGACCAGCAATAAAAAATAGCAATGAATAAAAAATAGCAATACATTTAAAATAGTGATCGATCCAGGAGTATACACAAACAAATAAATTAATATCCCATAAATAGGTCCTTCACTAACTGCCTGCTGTCTCTGTTATATGGCAAATTCCATTAAAAGATCGAAGCGCTGACATTGATAGTTACTTACCAACTACTGCCACCTTGTCTATACTGCAACAAATTGCTGTGAACTTGGATACATATATATATATTCTCTATTCTCCTATTGTATGCTGCTACAATTATATTAGAATATAGAAGTGAACTGAACTTGTCTTATTCCCCTCTGTGAATTGGAACACTATCTAACTCAGGTGCTGCTACATAAACTATGATATTTATGGGATATTAATTTATTTGTTTGTGTATGCTCCTGGATCTATCACTATTTTAAATTTATTGCTATTTTTTATTCATTGCTATTTTTTATTGCCGGTCATTATTTTAGCTATTTTCCTGATTTTAGTTGATAAACACGCACTCCACTTGTAAGATCCCTTTCACACGGGCGAGATTTCCGCGCGGCTGCAATGCGTGAGGTGAACGCATTGCACCCGCACTGAATCCGGACCCATTCATTTCTATGGGGCTGTGCAGATAAGCAGTGATTTTCACGCATCACTTGTGCATTGCGTGAAAATCGCAGCATGCTCCTCTTTGTGCGTTTTCCAAGCAACGCAGGCCCTATAGAAGTGAATGGGGTTGCGTGAAAATCGCAAGCATCCGCAAGCAGTTAGGCAGTTTCTAGGAGACGATCGGGATGGAGACCCGATCATTATTATTTTCCCTTATAACATGGTTATAAGGGAAAATAATAGCATTCTTAATACAGAATGCATAGTACAATAGGGCTGGAGGGGTTAAAATAAAAAATAATAATAATTTAACTCACCTTAATCCACTTGTTCGCGCAGCCCGTCTTCTCTTCTGTCTTCTTCTGTGCTGTGCACAGGAAAAGGACCTGTGGTGACGTCACTACGCTCATCACGTGGTCCGTCACATGATCCATCACCATGGTAAAAGATCATGTGATGGACCATGTGATGAGCGCATTGACGTCATCAAAGGTCCTATTCCTCAAAGAAGAAGACAGAAGAGAAGTCGGGCTGCGCGAACAAGTAGATTAAGGTGAGTTAAATAATAATTTATTAATTTTTAACCCCTCCAGCCCTATTTTTAACCTCTCCTACCCCTCCTTGCCCGTGTGAAAGGGGCCTTAGATCCTATTGTAGCCATACTGAGAGTGGGGGGTAGGGTGTAAAGTAACACCATATACAGTAATCAATGTATACCACGGTCAATAGACCAAACCAAATCCCTTTACGGGTCTCTCTCTAATATTAACCACCTCAGCTCCCCTAGCTTAAACCCCCTTAATGACCAGACCACTTTTTACAATTCTGCACTACACTACTTTCACGGTTTATTGCTTGGTCATACAACTTACCACCCAAATGAATTTTACCTCCTTTTCTTCTCACTAATAGAGCTTTCATTTGGTGGTATTTCATTGCTGCTGACATTTTAACTTTTTTTATATTAATCAAAATTGAATTGGATATATTAGAATGGCTCACCCATTCGTGACAGCACCAAATAGGTAAATGGATCCATGCCTATATAAACTGGCACATAACAAAGGAGACTTGACCACTGAGGAAGGAGTCCTGTTAACTCCGAAACGCGTCTGGTGTACACAAGTTTCTAAGCCAAGAAGAAAAACCGCAGCATACCTTCTGCGCACCACCTTGGGATTTGCAGAAATATCCAAACATCTACAGCAAAAGAAACGAAAGTCCAGTCTTGTCTTGTATAAAAAGACACAAAGGTACGCCGGATTTTAAAGCGGGTCCAATCTCCTATCGACCCCGGCGTCAAAACGGACTGTCTCTTTGTTCAAAAATTGTTTTTTAACTCACTTTAAAGCCGATCGGAAGAAAGACGGCATGTGCTGATAATACGTGGGACGCACGTTAAGCACAGAAAGACGAACACTCCATTGCAGCTAAACAGTGAGTAATTTGATGCAATTAATCATAGCAAAGCTGTAACTGTTAAATTAAAGTCAAAGCGGTGAGAAACTACATACCGCAAACCAAGAAGCTGCTATATTTATTGAGTAATCCCTAAAAATAGTGGAATCCTTCATACTGAATAAACCGCAGATATACCGCAGATCATTAAAGAGACCGCACTCACCAAATTATTGGTTGAAATTCAAAAACTTTGAACCAGACATTGAACTTAAGATTGAAATTTGCGATCCAGTTACAAACTAAACCCTTAGTGTGGTTTTATGTGATATTATTTTAACCATTGTACTTTATGTTATTTTAGTGCGATTAATCAGGTACCTGATTTGTTATATTAAATAAACTTTTTAATTTATTGGCTAGTGTTTTATGTGAATCCAGATGTAGGTGTGCCCCCTTATCAATTTGTATAAATTAATCAAAATTGACTGAAATTTTTGCAAAAAAATGAAATTTTTCACTTTCTGTTGTAAAATTTTTCAAATAAAACTACATTTCTAAAATAAATTTCTCTCTAAATTTATTGTTCTACATGTCTTTGATTTAAAAAATAATGCAATAAGTGTATATTTATTGGTTTGGGTAAAAGTTATATCGTTTACAAACTATGGTGCAAAAATGTGAATTTACGCACTTTGACTTTCTGAGCACCTGTCATGTTTCCTGAGGTTCTACAATGCACAGACAGTAGAAACACCCCACAAATGACCCCATTTCGGAAAGTAGACACCCTAAGGTATTCGCTGATGGGCATAGTGAGTTCATGGAAGTTTTTATTTTTTGTCACAAGTTAGCGGAAAAAGATTTTTTTTTTTTTTTTTTCTTACAAAGTTTCATATTCAACTAACTTGTGACAAAAAATAAAATTTTACATGAACTCACCATACCCCTCACGGAATACCTTGGGGTGTCTTCTTTCTAAAATGGGGTCACTTGTGGGGTATTTATACTGCCCTGGCATTTTAGGGGCCCTAAAGTTTGAGAAGTAGTTTGGAATCCAAATGCGTAAAAATGCCCTGTGAAATCCTAAAAGTACTCATTGGAATTTGGGCCCCTTTGCGCACCTAGGCTGCAAAAAAGTGTCACACATGTGGTATCGCCGTACTCAGGAGAAGTAGGGCAATGTGTTTTCGGGTGTATTTTTACATATACCCATACTGTGTGAGATAAATATCTCTGTAAAATACAACTTTTCCCATTTTTTTATACAAAGTTGTCATTTTACAGAGATATTTCTCTCACCCAGCATGCGTATATGTAAAAATACACCCCAAAACACATTGCCCTACTTCTCATGAGTACGGTGATACCACATGTGTGACACTTTTTTGCAGCCTAGGTGCGCAAAGGGGCCCAAATTCCAATGACTACCTTTTAGGAGGGCATTTTTAGGCCTTTAGATTCCAGACTTCTTCTCACGCTTTAGGGCCCCTAAAAAGCCAGGGCAGTATAAATACCCCACATGTGACCCCATTTTGGATAGAAGACACCCCAAAGTATTGTGTGAGGGTCATGGCGAGTTCATAGAAGTTTTGTTTTTTTGGCACAAGTTAGCGGAAATTATTATTATTATTTTTTTTTCTCACAGTCTCCCTTTCTGCTAACTTGTGACAAAAAGTTAAATCTTTCATGGACTCAATATGCCCCTCAGCGAATACCTTGAGGTGTCTACTTTCCGAAATGGGGTCATTTGTGGGGTGTGCTTACTGTTCTGGCATTTTGGGCGGGGCTAAATTGTGAGCAACCCTGTAAAGCCTAAAGGTACTCATTGGACTTTCGGCACCTTTACGCACCTAGGCTGCAAAAAAGTGTCACACATGTGGTATCGCCGTACTCAGGAGAAGTAGGGCAACGTGCTTTGGGGTGTATTTCTACATATACCCATGCTGGGTGAGAGAAATATCTCTGTAAATTGACAACTTTGTATAAAAAAATTTAAAAAGTTGTCATTTACAGAGATATTTCTCACACACAGTATGGGTATATGTAAAAATACACCCCAAAACACATTGCCCTACTTCTCCTGAGTACAGCAATACCACATGTGTGACACTTTTTTGCAGCCTAGGGGCAAAAAGGGGCCCAAATTCCAATGAGTATTTTTAGGATTTCACAGGGCATTTTTTACGCATTTGGATTCCAAACTACTTCTCACGCTTTAGGGCCCCTGAAATGCCAGGGCAGTATAAATACCCCACAAGTGACCCCATTTTGGAAAGAAGACACCCCAAGGTATTCCGTGAGGGGCATGGCGAGTTCCTAGAACATTATCTTTTTGGGCACAAGTTAGCAGAAAATGATTATTTTTTTTTTTCTCTTACAAAGTCTCATATTCCACTAACTTGTGACAAAAAATAAAATTTTACATGAACTCGCCATGCCCCTCACGAAATACCTTGGGGTGTCTTCTTACCAAAATGGGGTCACATGTGGGGTATTTATACTGCCCTGGCATTTTAGGGGCCCTAAAGCGTGAGAAGAAGTCTGGAATATAAATGTCTAAAAAATTTTATGCATTTGGATTCCGTGAGGGGTATGGTGAGTTCATGTGAGATTTTATTTTTTGTCACAAGTTAGTGGAATATGAGACTTTGTAAGAAAAAAATTAAAATAAATACATTTCCGCTAACTTGTGGCAAAAAAAAAAAATCTTTTATGAACTCGCCATGCAGTGATCAGAAAAAAAAAATTCTGTCACTGCGGTGGGGCGGACTGAACGCAAGTGTGCGCACAAGATCAGGCCTGATCGGGCGAACACTGCGTTTTTTGTAGAGCCTATAGAACATGTCCTATTCTTGTCCGCAATTGCGGACAAGAAAAGGCATTTTCTATATAGTTCTGGCAATGTGTGGATCCGCAAAATGCGGAAAGCACATTGCCGGTGTCCGTGTTTTGAGGATCTGCGGTGTCCGTGTTTTGCGGAGGTATTATACCTCAGTATCGCTGACTACACTGCCTGCGCCTGACTCTGTGTTGAACAGCTGATATGTGTGTAGGTCTCGCAAAGCTGGCCACGCACAGATACCCATATCCCTGCCAGACTCAATTTTGGCACAGTACCATAATGCAATATATCTATCCTCACTAACTATTAACATCAACCCGTCTGCCACAGAAATATAAATATAACACCTGAATAGGTGTCTATAATTACTGAATAAGGGGACAGGATCCCTTGGTTGCCGCTGGTAATTACTCCTTGCCGTCAAGGAGGAAATGATCAAAAGGCTTTGCTAAATACAAATGTATCCATACTGTACGTGTTGTTTTTCGATACTGTATTAACATTCAGTCACTATAGGAACATAGCTAATAAATACACTCTGTATCCACTACATTATATATCTGTATACTGTACACTGCCCCATTACATATCTGTATACAACACTTCATTATATATCTGTACACACCGCTCTATTATATATCTGTATGCAGTAGACCGCAAAAAATCCGGTACAATGTATCACCAGGTGTTATCCAAATCTAATCCACTTGTATCACAGATCTAAAGACATAATGGAGCGGTGTATACAGATATATTATAGAGCTGCATATGCAAATATATAGTCTAATATTCTCGATGTACTGAATCATAATTGTGATCGATACATAAATATATTAATGTACAGTTAGTCCATTGTACAGTAGTTTATTATTATTTTTTATTTTTAACCCCTCCAGCCCTATTTTTAACCCCTCCAGCCCCTCCTCGCCGGTGTGAAAGGGGCCTTAGATCCTAATGTAGCCATACTGAGAGTGGGGGGTAGGGTGTAAAGTAACACCATATACAATAATATATATTTGTATTGTATGTATTCTTTTTATTTAATTAGACGATTAGGCTATCTTTCTATGCTTATTTTTATATTTTATTTAAAAAAATTTAATCATTAGGAGTATGTTATCTCACAGTGCTATTTGTTAAATAAACTTAGATGCAAGACCAGCAGAAGGTGTGCACACCAAAAAGTTTTACTTTTAGATCGATAAATAGATAGATAGCTCAATAATATCATACTTGGTTTGGATTGCACCAGTATGATATTAATAAGCGCTATAGCTGGGTTATATTACTGCCTGTGTAATTTTAACATATTCTTATATGTAGAAAAATAAAAATAAATGTGAGTAACTACAGCCCCAAGAGGTGCACTCAGTCGGGTGGACTCACCCTGTCCACTCCCAGAAGTAATAAATATAGAATAAAATTAACTGGGCACTCTCAGGATATCTGCACCAATTGAAATTTATTAGCATATATTACAATGGCACTGAACAACAGTATGTATTGGCGGTAATAATAAACACTATATAACAATATATAAATAAACACACAACATGCAGTAATATGTAAAACAACTGGAAAATAGAGATCTAAAATGTGATAAAATCGAGGAATAAAATTGGAATACTCGATAGTAAAATGATCGTATAAATACTCAGCCGAATATTTATATGGAAAAGTCACCTCGGATACTGGTTGCAATAAACGGTGTCCTCTAATATTGTCCTTTTCGATTGAATAACAGGGGCATTCAAAACTACAGTCCCAATACGTGGTCCACTGAAACAACTTTAAGCGGCGTCCCACTTATCACATCCACCAGCAGCGTCTCACTGGACTAAGAGTCATATGAAAAAGTGCTGGATAAAATTGCTGGATAAAATCAAACGGTCTTACCGTCTCCCTTGATAGTTCAATGAAGGTAATAATATGGTCCTCTGAGTCTGTAGACCGATAGTTCGTCAATAGATTTGCACACTGGCAATTGTTTGGCACATGTATTCAGGCCTTCCACATGGACTCAGGCCTTACAGGTTGTATTTCAAGTGAGCCATTCGTGTGACAGATGATTCCTTCCTTCTTAACAGATATCCAGTAGATTCTCCAGATTCCCAAGTGGTCCAAGTTTCTGGGGTCCTGTCTAGGCTAGACACGTTTCGGGGTATCACATTACCCCTTCCTGAGTAGCTCAGCTGAGTAGTGGAGCGGAGTAATTTATCAATCTAGTTGAGGCTGGAGGTGAGGCGCTGTACACTCACCTAAAGAATTATTCGGAACATCTGTTCTATTTCTCATTAATGCAATTATCTAGTCAACCAATCACATGGCAGTTGCTTCAATGCATTTAGGGGGGTGGTCCTGGTCAGGACAATCTCCTGAACTCCAAACTGAATGTCAGAATGGGAAAGAAAGGTGATTTAAGCAATTTTGAGCGTGGCATGGTTGTTGGTGCCAGACGGGCCGGTCTGAGTATTTCACAATCTGCTCAGTTACTGGGATTTTTACGCACAACCATTTCTAGGGTTTACAAAGAATGGTGTGAAAAGGGAAAAACATCCAGTATGCGGCAGTCCTGTGGGCAAAAATGCCTTGTTGATGCTAGAGGTCAGAGGAGAATGGGCCGACTGATTCAAGCTGATAGAAGAGCAACGTTGACTGAAATAACCACTCATTACAACCGAGGTATGCAGCAAAGCATTTGTGAAGCCACAACACGCACAACCTTGAGGCGGATGGGCTACAACAGCAGAAGACCCCACCGGGTACCACTCATCTCCACTACAAATAGGAAAAAGAGGCTACAATTTGAACAAGCTCACCAAAATGGGACTGTTGAAGACTGGAAAAATGTTGCCTGGTCTGATGAGTCTCGATTTCTGTTGAGACATTCAAATGGTAGAGTCCGAATTTGGCGTAAACAGAATGAGAACATGTATCCATCATGCCTTGTTACCACTGTGCAGGCTGGTGGTGGTGATGTAATGGTGTGGAGGATGTTTTCTGGGCACACTTTAGGCCCCTTAGTGCCAATTGGGCATCGTTAAATGCCACGGGCTACCTGACCATTGTTTCTGACCATGTCCATCCCTTCATGACCACCATGTACCCATCCTCTGATGGCTACTTCCAGCAGGATAATGCACCATGTCACAAAGCTCGAATCATTTCAAATTGGTTTCTTGAACATGACAATGAGTTCACTGTACTAAAATGGCCCCCACAGTCACCAGATCTCAACCCAATAGAGCATCTTTGGGATGTGGTGGAACGGGAGCTTTGTGCCCTGGATGTGCATCCCTCAAATCTCCATCAACTGCAAGATGCTATCCTATCAATATGGGCCAACATTTCTAAAGAATGCTATCAGCACCTTGTTGAATCAATGCCACGTAGAATTAAGGCAGTTCTGAGGGGCAAAAGGGGGTCCAACAACGTATTAGTATGGTGTTCCTAATAATTCTTTAGGTGAGTGTATATGTTTGTTTTAATAAAAAGGCTCAGGCGGCTCCACTTCCAGGGACCTTCCCGGACTACGTCTCTATATCGCATAAGGCCCCTTGCAGACGAGTGTGTCCGGATTAGGTCCGGATGCGTCCCGGAGCATTTCGGCTAACCCGCGCGAGTAGGTACTCAATTGCAGTTTTGACTGCGATTGTGTTCCAATGTTCAGTTTTTATCACGAGGGTGCAATGTGTTTTGCACGCGCGTGATAAAAACTGACTGTGGTACCCAGACTCGAACTTCTTCACAGAAGTTCAGGTTTGGTTTAGTTGTAGTGTAGATTGTATTATTTCCCCTTAGAACATGGTTATAAGGGAAAATAATAGCATTCTGAATGCAGAATGCATAGTAGAATAGGGCTGGAGGGGTTAAAAAAATAATAAAAATAATTGAACTCACCTTAATCCACTTGTTCGCGCAGCCCGCATCTCTTCTCTCTTCATCTGTGAGCAATAGGACCTTTGATGACGTCACTGCGTTCATCACATGGTCCATCACATGATCCATCACCATGCTGATGGATCATGTGATGAGCGTAGTGACATCATCAAAGGTCCTATTGCTCACAGATAAAGACAGAAGAGATGCCGGCTGCGCGAACAAGTGGATTAAGGTGAGTTACATTTTTATTTAATTTTTTTTTAACCCCTCCAGCCCTATTTTACTATGCATTCTGTATTCAGAATGCTATTATTTTCCCTTATAACCATGTTATAAGGGGAAATAATAATGATCGGGTCCCCATCCCGATCGTCACCTAGCAACCGTGCGTGAAAATCGCACCGCATCCGCACTTGCTTGCGGATGCCTGCGATTTTCACGCAACCACATTCATTTCTATAGGGCCTGCGTTACGTGAAAAACGCACAAAGAGGAGCATGCTGCGATTTTCACGCAACGCACAAGTGATGCGTGAAAATCACCGCTCATGTGCACAGCCCCATAGAAATGAATGGGTCAGGATTCAGTGCGGGTGCAATGCGTTCAACTCACGCATTGCACCCGCGCGGAATACTCGCCCGTGTGAAAGGGGCCTAAGGCTTTTTTATTTTACGCTCACGCATTTCGTAGAAAAGTTTAACATAAGGGGGGGGGGTTGCACTTTTGAACGCTTTGGGCTGCCGTTCTGCTTTTGAAAGTACCAAAGCTGGCAGAGATCACCGAGCTGGGTTTGTCCGTTACACTTTTACATAGTCACTCGATTCGCTGCAGCTCTGCTACATCTGTGAGCAAATATTACCCTCCTTCTTAACCTTAAAACACTGCCGATACCATATAATACATCATGATGATAGCAAAACGGGTAAGGGTTACAGTATATCCAGATTCGAATACTACTGCTTCATTTTGTACTTTGGCTCAACACTGCCATCTACTGGCCATGTTATGTATTGCTATTGTGAAGAAGAGAAAATCGTGTTTCCTTTGTAACTATATGCAAAAAAGAGGAGCGCTAACGATGTTGCATCTGTATTTTATCTGTTTTACTGCATGGTTATTGTATGTATATTTTTTTATTTTATCTGACACTTTCTTTTTGTATTGCACTGCACTATTGTGTATTAAATTAAAAAATTGATAAGTCCCTTCCTTGTGGTCTTATAGAACTTGCTCTTTCAGGGGGAATAACGTTACCAGTAGTGTTTCAGAGGATTTTAGGTCCCATATAGATAACCTGTGTTACTGTGTTAAATTTGGGTTGAGAGAATATCTGAGTATAGGCCCCTATTGCCTTATAGTATAGGTTGGGCAGCTATTGTGATAGAAAATATTGGGGTGTTAGAATCTAGGGGAGTAAGTTTGCATAATTCCGTCATCTAGAATAGGTGGGTGGGAATTTCTGTAGTAACTTGATGAGTTCACTAGTATAATTCACTAGAGATGGCCTTGCGGTTCGCCCGGTGGTCGTTTCGCGGCGAACTTTACTCATTCGCCGTTCGCTGAACATGCAAACATATGGCGATATTCGCCGACGCCATATTATTTTACATTGTGAAGAACTTTGACCCATGACACATCCATACAGGACAGCCAATTAAGACGTTTCAGCACATGGACATACCCCCTACCTTATAAATATGCCATTTTACATTCTGTCTTTTGCCAGTGTAGGGAGAGGTTGCTGTGTGGAGCAGGGACAGACTGTTAGAGTGTTAATAGTGACACAAATCGCTAGCTAATAGGTCCACAAATGTCCTTTTAAGGACTGGTAAAGGTGTGCTATTTATTGGTGTGCAGTACAGAGGGGTGTAATACACTTATAATATACTTTCTAATATAGAAAGCATATTATAGTGGTTTTTCATAGTGTAACTGGTGATCGGTTCTGCAGCGATACTACAACAACAAAGAGTGGCAAACGCTATTAGAAAAAAGTATTATAACTGGTGTGATCGACCAGTGGCCCCCAAAACAACATATTGAATCGGGGTGTTATCTAAGAATATACTACTCAAATAGTGTATTTGTGTGCTGCAGAAATTTATCCACTTTCACTGCGTTACCTCTGCTACACACAGTGCGAAAATTTTAAGGAAAACCTAAACTGGTGTGAAAGACCAGTGGGCCCCAAAACAACATAGAAGCGGGGTGTTATCTAAGAATATACTACTCAAATAGTGTATTTGAGTGCTGCAGAAATTTATCCGCTTTCACTGTTTGACCTCTGCTACACACAGTGAGAACATTTTAAGGAAATTTGTTTTTTAAAACTGGTGTGATTATAGACCAGTTGACACCAAAACAACATATAGAAGCAGTGTGTTATCAAATAATACACTACTGGAGAAAATTAGGACGCTTACACTGCATTACCTCTGCTACACACAGTGATAAAATTTAAAAGAAATTTTTTGTTTAAAATTGGTGTGATTATAGACCATATACAGTGGGATGCGAAAGTTTGGGCAACCTTGTTAATCGTCATGATTTTCCTGTATAAATCGTTGGTTGTTACGATAAAAAATGTCAGTTAAATATATCATATAGGAGACACACACAGTGATATTTGAGAAGTGAAATGAAATTTATTGGATTTACAGAAAGTCTGCTATAATTGTTTAAACAGAATTCGGCAGGTGCATAAATTTGGGCACTGTTGTCATTTTATTGATTCCAAAACCTTTAGAACTAATTATTGGAACTCAAATTGGCTTGGTAAGCTCAGTGACCCCTGGCCTACATACACAGGTGAATCCAATTATGAGAAAGAGTATTTAAGGGGGTCAATTGTAAGTTTCCCTCCTCTTTTAATTTTCTCTGAAGAGTAGCAACATGGGGGTCTCAAAACAACTCTCAAATGACCTGAAGACAAAGATTGTTCACCATCATGGTTTATGGGAAGGATACAGAAAGCTGTCTCAGAGATTTCAGCTTCTGTTTCCACAGTTAGGAACATATTCAGGAAATGGAAGACCACAGGCTCAGTTCAAGTTAAGGCTCGAAGTGGCAGACCAAGAAAAATCTCGGATAGACAGAAGCGACGAATCGTGAGAACAGTCAGAGTCAACCCACAGACCAGCACCAAAGACCTACAACATCATCTTGCTGCAGATGGAGTCACTGTGCATCGTTCAACCATTCGGCGCACTTTACACAAGGAGATGCTGTATGAGAGAGTGATGCAGAGGAAGCCTTTTCTCCGCTTGAGGTGGGCTAAAGCACATTTGGACAAGCCAGCTTCATTTTGGAATAAGGTGCTGTGGACTGATGAAACTAAAATTGAGTTATTTGGCCATAACAAGGGGCGTTATGCATGGAGGAAAAAGAACACAGCATTCCAAGAAAAACACCTGCTACCTACAGTAAAATATGGTGGTGGTTCCATCATGCTGTGGGGCTGTGTGGCCAGTGCAGGGACTGGGGATCTTGTCAAAGTTGAGGGACGCATGGATTCCACTCAGTATCACCAGATTCTGGAGACCAATGTCCAGGAATCAGTGACAAAGCTGAAGCTGCGCCGGGGCTGGATCTTTCAACAAGACAACGACCCTAAACACTGCTCAAAATCCACTAAGGCATTTATGCAGAGGAACAAGTACAACGTTCTGGAATGGCCATCTCAGTCCCCAGACCTGAATATAATTGAAAATCTGTGGTGTGACTTAAAGAGAGCTGTCCATGCTCGGAAGCCATCAAACCTGAACGAACTAAAGATGTTTTGTAAAGAGGAATGGTCCAAAATACCTTCAACCAGAATCCAGACTCTCATTGGAACCTACTGGAAGCGTTTAGAGGCTGGAATTCCTGCAAAAGGAGGATCTACTAAATATTGATTTCATTTCTTTTTTGTGGTGCCCAAATTTATGCACCTGCCTAATTTTGTTTAAACAATTATAGCGCACTTTCTGTAAATCCAATAAACTTCATTTCACTTCTCAAATATCACTGTGTGTGTCTCCTATATGATATATTTAACTGACATTTTGTATCGTAACAACCAACGATTTATACAGGAAAATCATGACGATTAACAAGGTTGCCCAAACTTTCGCATCCCACTGTATAATGGTCAATTTCATAGGCCAACTCCTGCACAATCCTTTGTTTGTCGGCGTGGGATCGGGTGCGGTCGTAGCCCCGAACCAACATCCGCTGCAAGAGAAAAATGCAAGCATATAATCACAATTTTTAACAATAATAGTATTTAAAATAATTTACTGAAGTAAACTGCAAAAAGTATTTAATGCTTTGAGGTGGAAATATTAGATTTAGGCCGCATGCACCGCCAGTATTTGATGGTTCATTTACAGTTACCCAGGGTGCATCCTGGGGAGATGAACCAGCTGTACACCCCATACCGTACCGTCACTTCACTAGACAGGTACATCTCTGCTTAGCTGGACAATATCTGATAGCTCCGACCCCACCCACATACAGTCGTAATACAATCCCATCTTCTAACCGTAACAGTAAGACCGCATGCACATGGGCGTGGTTTTTCAAAACTAGGGACCGTACAAACCCGTCCTGACGTCCTGCAGAGTGGACAAGTGCACGGCGTCATTGGTTGCTATGACGAAGTGCGCTTCCAGGCAACCACCGCTGTACTGTGATACACTTGTTTAATCTACAGTGATGGCGGCAAGAAGCGCACGGCGTCATAGCGAGTTAGCATTAGCAACCAATGACGCCATGCGCTCGGACACTCTGCAGGGTAACCTAACATACTGTAGTGGGTGTGATGTCACAGGAATACTTAATGCAACAATCACTAATATGTAGTGAGACATTATAAAATGTGAAGTTTGGTGAACTTAAGAAAATTTAGAATCGCAGAAGGTCGCAATGGCCATTTTTTTATGCATATAAAGCGATTGTTCAGACATGCAGGTGAAATGTAATCAAATACATTACTTTAATGCAAGATTACTTACAGTCACCAGGAGTTCTTCCTCTTCCTCGTTGAACTTCACTCCAACCATCGCATCCATCTATTTGCTAGTCAGTGTGTAAACCAGTTCCTGTACACCACGCCTTCAGAACGCACGTGCTCTTGCAATTAATACTTTGCCGAAATTTCGGAGCTAAAAACTTAAAAAAATGTAGATTGTAAAATCGCTTAATATTTCTGGTATGTCAGTGTCCATGTTCGGGGACTATGTGTACACATTTACTAAGTATTTTGTGGCTGCAAATATGACCTGGAGGTTTCTCATGTTCGCATGCCATTAAAATGAATGGGACCCGCCGCGAGATCGAGCGATCGCGTTCGTGAACCGTCCCATCTGATGTTCGTCCATCACTATAATTTACCTCAGTGACGAGGCCCGAGAGTAGGGATCGTGACAGATAGGTGGCCAGCGGTGGGATAGTGTTCTTGGTTTTTACACTGTTAAAGACATTAAGTGTTTGGTTTAATAAATTAACCCTTACACTTAAGGGCTGGAGTATCCTTGGGAAGGATAAGACAGTTCACAAGGAAGGACTCAGTGCATACTATTTGTCAGGTAACATACATACGTGCGGAACAGACCACCCCCCCCTTCCCTTCTCTTGTTTTCTTTCCTGTCTTTTATTTGAGAAAACCGCGGCTAGGATGGCAGATGTGTATAGGAACAGGACCAAAGCTGAACTGCTGGTCCTCTGTGCGGAGAGACGGCTGGACACAACAAACCAGACCAAAGCAGAGCTGATGCAAGCATTGATGGCGTTTGAAACCCAGTCCCATAGTTCTGTGGAACCGGAGCAGGGACCTTCAGCCTCTGAGGAACAGACAGAACATCATATCCAGGAACTGGCTGGGCAGGACAGAACCAGTGCTCAAAGCGGTATGGAATCTTCTCTTCCTCTAATTCTCCAGCAGATTGGTGCCTGTGATCCTAATCTGAGGGCGCAGCTATGGATGCAAAAGCGCCACGCAGAGCGAGAAGCTGCAGAACGCCAAGCAGAGCGTGAAGAACGACAGGCAGAGCGGGAGTACCAGCTAAGGTTGACCCAAATGCAGCTACAAAGTGCTTCATCGTCACCCCAGGGTCAGTCCACGGACACTGTATCCCTTAAACCTCGTCTAGATCGCTTCCCTGTCATGGAGAAAGACAGTGATCTGGATGATTTCCTCAAAAGTTTTGAAAAGGTCTGCAGGCAATTCCAGCTACCCCCTGCCGAATGGGCTAAGTATCTGACTGCAGGACTAAGAGGCAAAGCACTTGAGGTGTTTGCAGCATTGCCCACGACTATGGATCAAGATTATGAGGCTATTAAAAAGGCCTTAATCCAACGGTTTAACCTCACCCCAGAGGTATACCGAAAACAGTTTAGGACTTTACAGCGCACAGGTACTGACAGCTACTCAGACCTGGCTGTTGGACTAAGGGACTATTTTAGGCAGTGGACCCAGGGATCGGGTGTTACCACTCTGGAAGACCTGGAGGAGCTGATGCTTCTGGACCAGTTCCTCCACACCTGTTCTATAGAAGTGAGACAGTTTATTCTGGAACAGGAGCACAGGACCCTGGATAAAGCTGCCCAGTTTGCAGATGTATATGCTGCCAGTCGAGTGCCAGAGGTACGAAAGCCTGCTGTGCCAGGTTGGAAGGGGGGAAAACCCCTGTTAACACCTTTACCCCTACTCGCAGATCTCCAGGAGTTACCCCTGCCCAAGTCCCCAGGCCTGCTGTGGATAACCGCAGGTGTTTTGTGTGCAACCAAGTCAGGCATATCAGCACTGCTTGCACAGAAAAGAGGAAAACCACCCATTTGCCCAAACCCTCTATTTCATCCCCAGCAGTTTTGTTTGTGGGTGGGAAACAGAGGGAATCTTGTGACAATTTACAAGCGGTCACTGTGGGCAACCCAGTCACCATGGGACTGAGGACACTGGTGCCGAGATGACCCTTGTGCACCCAGAGCTTGTCAACTCCGAGGACCTCATCCCCAGAAGAACTCTAACTGTTGCTTGAGTTAGAGGTCTAACCCCTGCTTTACCCATGGCCCGAGTTTACCTGGATTGGGGGGCGGGAAGAGGGATGATGGAAGTGGGGGTGACAGATAAGATTCCCACTAATGTGCTACTAGGAACTGATCTGGGACGTTTTGTCTCCAGGTATATTCCCTCAGACATTGAGGAGGACGCCGGCGAGCGTGCAGCCCCATGTGAGTTGGCACCAGTCGCATATGGTGATATTGAGACCCTGCCTACTATGAAATGTGATAACTCTGTGTTTACCAATGTGTTAGAATAATGATACTGTGCCTAGTGATAACCTGAACGTAGTAACCAATGCATTAGGTGAAGTTTGCATAACTAACAATAATGTAGAAGGTGATATGTGTTCATCAAAAAATAATGGCTTGTGTAGCAGTTTAGTGGCAGGAAATGTCATAGAGATGCATGAAGTACCTGTCACATCCGCATCCACCATCCTGCAACGAGAGGGGGAGAATGTAACCATTTCTTCTGTAAACCGCAGTCAGAGTGCCCAGGAGGCCAACTCAGGTCTGGGCCCCCTACTGTCTGGGATATAGAAGAAACGGAGCGAGCTGGCAGTCCACAGCCAGGGACTGGGATTAGTCACAATGTGGTGTTATCCACCAGCACAGACGCAGACCGTCGCTTGTTTCAGACTGCCCTACACACTGATGACAGTCTGCAGAAGCTGCGGGAGATGGTTGGTCGGACCCCCGTGGGGGAAGACAAAGAAATCATAACCTGGGACCAAGGGAGGCTGTATAGGCAAAGTATTCCCACTGGCCCCCAGCAGCATATCTTTAAACATAGGCAACTAGTGGTACCTCGGTAGTTCCTGGAGCAACTCCTATGGATTGCCCACAAGATTCCACTAGCTGGTCACCTAAGGATAAGTAAAACGAAAAGCCATTTTAAACATAACTTTTACTGGCCTGGTTTGATGATGTGGCAGATTACTGCATCGTGCCCCCCTCAGCCCTTTGCCTATCATTGAGGAGCCTTTCCAGAGCATTGCTGTGGATATTGTGGGGCCCTTGGCCGTACCCAGCAGCTCGGGAAAACGGTCGTGGATTATGCCACACGTTACCCAGAGACCGTCGCATTATCGTCCGTCAGGGCTGACAAAGTGGCAAATGCACTTGTCACCATCTTTTCCCATGTTGGATTCCCCAGAGAGATGCTCACGGATCAGGGGACCCAGTTTATGTCCAATCTTATGCAGAGCCTCTGTAAGAAGCAGATGCTCAAAATGCTTGTTGATAACCATGGGCGAGACTGGGAGCATTATCTACCGCACCTGCTATTTGCCTACAGAGAGGTACCTCAGGCCTCTACAGGTTTCTCGCCTCCTGTATTGTAGGAGGGTACGGGGGCCCCTAGATCTCCTGAAGGAATCATGGGAGGGAGAATTGGTTTCACCCGAAGTCTCTGTAATCGACTATGTCCTAAAATTCAGGGAAAGAATGCAGGAACTGATCGATATTGTACATGAGAACATGGTTCAGGCACAGGCGAATCAAAAGAGGTGGTACGATAGAAATGCCAGGGAGAGGGTGTATGAGGTGGGTCAGAAAGTAAAGGTACTGGGCCCTATGACCCAGAACAAACTCCAGGCGGCATGGGAAGGCCCGTATCCCATTCATCAACGCTAAAATGAAGTGGACTATGCAGTCACGATCGATCATGTTTGCAAGAAGCACAAAGTCTTTCATGTGAATATGATGGCACATCATTACAGGGATACGTCCGTCCTGCCAGTCTGCAGTTTACCAGAGGAGGGGGAAAGTGACACCCTGCCGGATTTAGGGGCTGCAGCACAGGAGGTAGGTTCCCTTGAGGATGCTGTAGTTAGCTCACAGCTGTCCGAGTTTCAGAAATCCCAGCTGTGGGAGGTAATTAACCCCTTTCTTGACACTTTTACAGGGAGACCTGGAAGGACTCCCCTGGCCACTCACCACGTGGACACTAGGGATCATCTGCCGATTAGACAAACGGCCTATCGAGTCTCCATAGAGGTAAGAGCAGACATGAAGAGGGAGGTAGAGGAAATGTTAGGGCTGAGCATGGCTTGTGATATTGATTGCTAAATCAATGATCCCATGCCATGTCTTGAATGGGAAGGTGTAACGAAATCTGAGGTGAATAGACAGATAGACAGATACATCTCATATTCTGCTAAACTTGCATTATCAATATCAATTCTGCTAAACTTGCATTTATATAATTGTTCTTCAATTATATAAATGTTAAAAAGTATAAATCTGAAGGTGTCGGCCCTTTAAAGAGTAATGAGGGGGGAGTCGCAGAGAGCGACGAGGAGAAAGCAAAGCTGTTAAATATTTTTTTCTCCAATGTATTCACTGAGGAAAATAAACTGTCAGATGAAATGCTGAATGCTGAAATAAATTCGCCATTAAAAGTGTCCTGTCTGACCCAGGAAGAAGTACAACAGCGACTTAAAAAAATCAAAATAGACAAATCGCCAGGACCGGATGGCATACACCCCCGTATCCTAAGGGAATTAAGTAATGTCATAGCCAGACCCTTATTTCTGATATTTGCGGACTCTGTACTGACAGGGAATGTCCCACAGGATTGGCGCATGGCAAATGTGGTGCCAATATTCAAAAAGGGTCCAAAAACAGAGCCTGGAAACTATAGGCCGGTAAGTTTAACATCTGTTGTGGGTAAACTGTTTGAAGGTTTTCTGAGAGATGCTATGTTAGAGCATCTTATGGGAAATAAGCAAATAACGCCATATCAGCATGGCTTCGTGAGGGATCGGTCATGTCAAACTAATTTAATCAGTTTCTATGAGGAGGTAAGTACTAGACTTGACAGCGGCGAATCAATGGATGTCGTGTATCTGGACTTCTCCAAAGCATTTGACACTGTACCTCATAAAAGGTTAGTATATAAAATGAGAATGCTCGGACTCGGAGAAAACGTCTGTAAGTGGGTAAGTAACTGGCTCAATGATAGAAAACAGAGGGTGGTTATTAACGGTACATACTCAGATTGGGTCACTGTCACTAGTGGAGTACCTCAGGGGTCAGTATTGGGCCCTATTCTCTTCAATATATTTATTAATGATCTTGTAGAAGGCTTGCATAGTAAAATATCAATTTTCGCAGATGACACTAAACTGTGTAAAGTAATTAACACTGAAGAGGACAGTATACTACTACAGAGGGATCTGGATAGATTGGAGGCTTGGGCAGATAAGTGGCAGATGAGGTTTAACACTGAGAAATGTAAAGTTATGCACATGGGAAGGAATAATGCAAGTCACCCGTACATACTAAATGGTAAAACACTCGGTAACACTGACATGGAAAAGGATCTAGGAATTTTAATAAACAGCAAACTAAGCTGCAAAAAACAGTGTCAGGCAGCGGCTGCCAAGGCCAATAAGATAATGGGTTGCATCAAAAGGGGCATAGATGCCCGTGATGAGAACATATTCCTACTACTTTACAAATCACTGGTCAGACCACACATGGAGTACTGTGTACAGTTCTGGGCTCCTGTAAACAAGGCAGACATAGCAGAGCTGGAGAGGGTCCAGAGGAGGGCAACTAAAGTAATAACTGGAATGGGGCAAACTACAGTACCCTGAAAGATTATCAAAATTAGGGTTATTCACGTTAGAAAAAAGACGACTGAGGGGAGATCTTATTACTATGTATAAATATATCAGGGGGCAGTACAGAGATCTATCCCATCATCTATTTATCCCCAGGACTGTGACTGTGACGAGGGGACATCCTCTGCGTTTGGAGGAAAGAAGGTTTGTACACAAACATAGAAAAGGGTTCTTTACGGTAAGAGCAGTGAGACTATGGAACTCTCTGCCTGAGGAGGTGGTAATGGTGAGTACAATAAAGGAATTCAAGAGGGGCCTGGATGTATTTCTGGAGTGTAATAATATTACAGGCTATAGCAACTAGAGAGGGGTCGTTGATCCAGGGAGTTATTCTGATTGCCTGATTGGAGTCGGGAAGGAATTTTTTATTCCCCTAAAGTGAGGAAAATTGGCTTCTACCGCACAGGGTTTTTTTGCCTTCCTCTGGATCAACTTGTAGGATGACAGGCCGAACTGGATGGACAAATGTCTTTTTTCGGTCTTATGTACTATGTTACTATGTAATTGTATAGCAGTGGCTAATTGATCTATTAAGCAAATGCAAATGGTGCCTCTAGATTCTGGCCCGTCTGAAGACTAGGTGAGACACTCCACATTATCAGAGGAAGCCGCCATTTAGCACTGGTCTGCTAATTGAAAACCATTTGGGCATCCTAATGAAGACCTGGGAGGGGGATACTTAACCGCCTCCGGACCGCCTAACGCAGGATCGCGTTCCGGAGGTGGCAGCGCTGCGCAGAGTCACGCATATACGCGTCATCTCGAGAGACGCGAAATTTCGCTCAAAGCCGGCCCGCGCATCGCGGGCCGCCAAAAGTTAGAGGACAAGTTCGTCATCAGCCTGCCAGCCACGATCATTGGCTGGCAGGCTGGCGATTTTCAAAAAAACGAATGAAAAGCCAGATAACACATCATATTAGTAAATATGATGTGTTAAATGGCTTGTCTGCTCCTCTGCTGGTCCTTTTCGTCGGTTGGTTCCAGCAGAGGAGCAGACATCACAGTGAGTAGCACCAAACACTTCACCTTAGCCCCAGATCACCCCCATCACCCAAATTAACCCCTTGATCACCCCTTGATCGCCCCTGTCAATCACCTAGTGAAAGGAAAAAAGTGATCAGTGTAAACTGTCACTTTTTTTTTCACTGGTATTGACTGTTAGGTTTTAGGATAGTTTAGGCCCCTTGGTTAGGTAGTTTAGCGATTGTTTAGCGTCCAGCCCACCGCACCGCAGTCACTTATTCGCTGTTTAGCGTATCACTAATCAGCATTTGTACTTTTATAGTATCTGTAAGTGATCAAAACTGATCACAGTCAGATCTATAATTGTATTAGTGTCACCTTAGCTCGCCCTCCACCCAAAACGCAGTGTTTGCCCGATCAGGCCTGATCGGTCGCCCACACTTGCGTTCACCCACGCCCGCCCCGTCGCAGTGACAAAAAATATATATTTTTTTGATCACTGCACAATCACTTTCCAAGCGCTGCGGCGATAAAAAAATCAGTTTTGATATTTTTTATCAACCGCAGTGGCCTCCGGTACTTCGCTAGCCTCCCCTTTGTAAGACAGGCTTGCTTTTTTTCTTGGGTAGTCTCAGGGAATACCCCTAAATTTAGTAGTCCAAATGTCAAACAGGGGGTATTCTTCTGAAGAGGCCTACAGGATTCTGACCCAGTCGGATGAGGAATGGGAACCCTCATTTGACGAATCTAGCGGGTCAGAATATGAACCTGTAGAAAGCAGTGGCACTCTGACCCAAAGTTCGGACGAAAAGGTGGAGGTCCCTGATAGCACCAGGCGTACCCGGCCCCGTGTCGCTAGACCACAGGTTGCGCAGGATCCGCTTCAAGAGCAGCAGAGTGGGGCTGGCGCTGTCGGATCACGTGGTGAGGCATACACCAGCAGCGCAGCCCTCCCTGGACCTAGTACCAGCACTGCCGTACAACATGGTGAAGTGGCGAGCACCAGAAGGGCAGTTAAAGCTGGTACGGTGGCACGTGCAGTAGTTACCCCGTCGCAGCCACCGCACAGACAGGCCCGTAGAGCCCCTAGAGTCCCTGAGGTGCTGGCAAATCCTGATTGGCAGTCACCAACTTCAGCCGCACCATTAGTTCCCCCTTTCACCGCCCAGTCTGGAGTTCGGGTTGAGACAGCTCAGATCGGTTCGGCCCTGGGATTTTTTGAGCTGTTCTTGACTGCGGAGCTCTTGGACTTAGCCCGCGACAACCCGGGAAGCTATTATGCCCAGCCTTTCCGGTGGAAACCAGTCCAAGTTTCCGAAATTAAAATTTTTCTGGGCCTTCTCCTCAACATGGGTCTAACCAAAAAGCATGAATTGCGGTCATATTGGTCCACAAACCCGATTCATCACATGCCCATGTTCTCTGCTGCCATGTCCAGGGCACGATTTGAGGCCATCCTGCGTTTCCTGCACTTTAGCGACAACACCACCTCCCGTCCCAGAGGCCACCCAGCGTTTTACCGGCTCCACAAAATTCGGCCCCTCATAGACCACTTCAACCAGAAATTTGCAGAATTGTATACCCCAGAGCAAAACATCTGCGTAGACGAGTCCCTAATACATTTTACCGGGCGCCTTGGCTTCAAACAATACATCCCAAGCAAGCACGCCCGGTATGGGGTCAAATTGTGTAAGCTCTGTGAAAGGGCCACAGGCTATACCCACAAATTTCGGATCTATGAGGGAAAAGATCAGACCCTGGAGCCGGTCGGTTGCCCTGACTACCTGGGGAGCAGTGGGAAGACAGTCTGGGACTTGGTGTCACCCTTATTTGGCAAGGGGTACCATCTTTATGTGGACAATTTCTACACAAGTGTGGCCCTCTTCAGGCATTTGTTCCTAGAACAGATTGGCTGCTGTGGCACCGCGCGAACTAGTCGCGTGGGCTTCCCCCAACGGCTCGTTACCACCCGTCTTGCAAGGGGGGAGAGGGCTGCCTTGTGTAATGAAGAACTGCTCGCGGTGAAATGGAGAGACAAGCGTGACGTTTACATGCTCTCCTCCATTCACGCAGACACGACAATACAAATTGAGCGAGCAACCCGTGTCATTGAAAAGCCCCTCTGTGTCCACGACTATAATTTGCTCATGGGAGGAGTGGACTTCAATGACCAGATGTTGTCTCCGTATTTAGTTTCCCGACGCACCAGACGCTGGTATAAGAAGGTGTCTGTATATTTAATTCAATTGGCGCTGTACAATAGTTTTGTTCTCTACAGTAAGGCTGGGAGAACACGATCCTTCCTCAAATTTCAGGAAGAGATCATCGAGAACCTCCTGTATCCAGAAGGTCCCATCCACCAGTGTAGTTAGCCGTCTACACGAGCGACATTTCCCCAGTGTCGTTCCTGGTACCTCAACCCAACCGTCACCCCTAAAAAGATGTTGTGTCTGTACCAGGAGTGGAATAAGGCGTGACACCCGCTATTTCTGTTCTGACTGTCCTGACCACCCTGCCCTATGCTTTGGAGAGTGTTTCCGGAAGTACCACACACAGGTACACTTAGCATAGGGATTGCATCTCACAGGACAGGCACACAGGGCTATTAGGGCCCTTTTACTCACAGCTGCTGCAAACCTCTCCTTTCACCTGGGATAAAGTGCATAATGTACTTCGCCACATCTTTGGGCGATTTGCACTTTGCACATTGTCCCATGGGGAAGGAGAGGTTTGTCTTATAAAAGGTAAAAAAAAATAAAAAATAAAAATAAAAAGGTAAGCAAAAAAGTTAAATTCAGTTCAAAAAGTTAAAAAAAAAGTTTATATGTTCTGTTCAAAAGTTATTATAAAGTTAATAAAATTTATTGTGTTGCAGCCTGGTTTTTTCTTTTTTTTACCTTCCAGGTGGACCAACCGATTGACTAGCTGCACACTGATGTGCATTCTGACAGAAGCATTGCGCTGCTGTCAGATTACACACAAGTCGGTGTATGCGGCGCTGCAAGACGAGATTTCTCCTCTGCAGTAAAAGATACGTTTGCGAAGCATATGAGCTGAGGAGGTGGCGGTGTTCATATGCTTTGGCAAACACTTTGTATATATAAAAAAAAATAAAAAATCCCGGCAATGATTTATTCATCCACATCGATTGATGTGAATGGAGAAATCTGGTTTGCCAGGGCATACGAGCTAAGTGGGTATGGATGTTGGGCGGAGCTCCTATGTCCTGGCAGACGCCTTTCCCCTCCTTTTTTTTTTTTTGGCAGAGATTTTTTCATCCACATGGATCGATGCGAATGAAGAAATCTGTGCAGTTCATTTTTTTCTTTCAGCCCAGAGGCTGAACGGAAAAAAAAAATCTCATTACCCGTATGCTCAATATAAGGAGAATAGCAGAAACTCCTAATGCTGGCCATACATGTAATGATTGCGGAGACCCTCAAATGCCAGGGCAGTACAAACACCCCACAAATAACACCATTTTGGAAAGAAGACACCCCAAGGTATTCGCTGAGGGGCATATTGAGTCCATGAAAGATTGAAATTTTTGACTCAAGTTAGCGGAAAGGGAGACTTTGTGAAAAAAAAACCCAAAAAATCAATTTCCGCTAACTTGTGCCAAAATTATTTTTTTTCTATGAACTCACCATGCCCCTCATTGAATACCTTGGGGTGTCTTCTTTCCAAAATGGGGTCACATGTGGGGTATTTATACTGCCCTGGCTTTTTAGGGGCCCTAAAGCGTGAGAAGAAGTCTGGGATCCAAATGTCTAAAAATGCCCTCCTAAAAGGAATTTGGGCACCTTTGCGCATCTAGGCTGCAAAAAAGTGTCACACATGTGGTATCGCCGCACTCAGGAGAAGTTGGGGAATGTGTTTTGGGGTGTCATTTTATATATACCCATGCTGGGTGAGATAAATATCTTGGTCAAATGCCAACTTTGTATAAAACAAATGGGAAAAGTTGTCTTTTGCCGAGATATTGGGTATATGTAAAATGACACCCCAAAACACATTGCCCAACTTCTCCTGAGTACGGAGATACCACATGTGTGACACTTTTTTGCAGCCTAGGTGGGCAAAGGGGGCCACATTCCAAAGAGCACCTTTCGGATTTCACCGGCCATTTTTTACACATTTTGATTTCAAACTACTTACCACACATTTGGGCCCCTAGAATGCCAGGGCAGTATAACTACCCCACAAGTGACCCCATTTTGGAAAGAAGACACCCAAAGGTATTCCGTGAGGGGCATGGTGAGTTCCTAGAATTTTATATTTTTTGTCACAAGTTAGTGGAAAATGATGATTTTTTTTTTTTTTCTTACAATGTCTCATATTCCACTAACTTGTGACAAAAAATAAAAACTGCTATGAACTCACTATGCCCATCAGCGAATACATTGGGGTGTCTTCTTTCCAAAATGGGGTCACTTGTGGGGTAGTTATACTGCCCTGGCATTCT
The DNA here is from genome assembly GCF_905171765.1 of Bufo bufo. Lineage (NCBI taxonomy): Eukaryota > Metazoa > Chordata > Amphibia > Anura > Bufonidae > Bufo > Bufo bufo. The sequence goes on along the minus strand of NC_053392.1, from coordinate 271,399,493 downwards.
AGGGGCCCAAATGTGTGGTAAGTAGTTTGAAATCAAAATGTGTAAAAAATGGCCGGTGAAATCCGAAAGGTGCTCTTTGGAATGTGGCCCCCTTTGCCCACCTAGGCTGCAAAAAAGTGTCACACATGTGGTATCTCCGTACTCAGGAGAAGTTGGGCAATGTGTTTTCGGGTGTCATTTTACATATACCCATGCTGGGTGAGAGAAATATCTTGGCAAAAGACAACTTTTCCCATTTTTTTATACATAGTTGGCATTTGACCAAGATATTTATCTCACCCAGAATGGGTATATGTAAAATGACACCCCAAAACACATTGCCTAACTTCTCCTGAGTACGGAGATACCAGATGTGTGACACTTTTTTGCAGCCTAGGTGAGCAAAGGGGCCCACATTCCAAAGAGCACCTTTCGGATTTCACCGGCCATTTTTTACACATTTTGATTTCAAACTACTTACCACACATTTGGGCCCCTAGAATGCCAGGGCAGTATAACTACCCCACAAGTGACCCCATTTTGGAAAGAAGACACCCCAAGGTATTCGCTGATGGGCATAGTGAGTTCATAGAAGTTCTTATTTTTTGTCACAAGTTAGTGGAATATGAGACTTTGTAAGAAAAAAAAAATCATCATTTTCCGCTAACTTGTGACAAAAAATAAAAAATTCTAGGAACTCGCCATGCCCCTCACGGAATACCTTGGGGTGTCTTCTTTCCAAAATGGGGTCACTTGTGGGGTAGTTATACTGCCCTGGCATTCTAGGGGCCCAAATGTGTGGTAAGTAGTTTAAAATCAAAATCTGTAAAAAATGGCCGGTGAAATCCAAAAGATGCTCTTTGGAATGTGGCCCCTTTTGCCCACCTAGGCTGCAAAAAAGTGTCACACATGTGGTATCTCCGTACTCAGGAGAAGTTGGGCAATGTGTTTTGGGGTGTCATTTTACATATACCCATGCTGGGTGAGAGAAATATCTCGGCAAAAGACAACTTTTCCAATTTTTTTAGACAAAGTTGGCATTTGACCAAGATATTTATCTCACCCAGCATGGGTATATGTAAAATGACACCCGAAAACACATTGCCCAACTTCTCCTGAGTACGGAGATACCACATGTGTGACACTTTTTTGCAGCCTAGGTGGGCAAAGGGGGCCACATTCCAAAGAGCACCTTTCGGATTTCACCGGCCATTTTTTACACATTTTGATTTCAAACTACTTACCACACATTTGGGCCCCTAGAATGCCAGGGCAGTATAACTACCCCACAAGTGACCCCATTTTGGAAAGAAGACACCCCAAGGTATTCGCTGATGGGCATAGTGAGTTCATAGAAGTTTTTATTTTTTGTCACAAGTTAGTGGAATATGAGACTTTGTAAGAAAAAAAAATAAATCATCATTTTCCACTAACTTGTGACAAAAATTAAAAAGTTCTATGAACTCACTATGCCCATCAGCGAATACCTTAGGGTGTCTACTTTTCGAAATGGGGTCATTTGTGGGGTGTTTGTACTGTCTGGGCATTGTAGAACCTCAGGAAACATGACAGGTGCTCAGAAAGTCAGAGCTGCTTCAAAAAGCGGAAATTCACATTTTTGTACCATAGTTTGTAAACGCTATAACTTTTACCCAAACCATTTTTTTTTTACCCAAACATTTTTTTTTTATCAAAGACATGTAGAACAATAAATTTAGAGAAAAATTTATATATGGATGTCGTTTTTTTTTGCAAAATTTTACAACTAAAATTGAAAAATTTCATTTTTTTTGCAAAAAAATCGTTAAATTTTGATTAATAACAAAAAAAGTAAAAATGTCAGCAGCAATGAAATACCACCAAATGAAAGCTCTATTAGTGAGAAGAAAAGGAGGTAAAATTCATTTTGGTGGTAAGTTGCATGACCGAGCAATAAACGGTGAAAGTAGGGTAGGTCAGAAGTGTCAAAAGTGGCCTGGTCATTAAGGGTGTTTAAGCTATAGGGGCTGAGGTGGTTAAAATGCACAGCCACCCTAGACATGTTGGCTGCTAGACCAGTGGGTGGTCTAACCCATTCAGTAGATGAATGAATTAATATCAGAAGCCATAACTCCGACCTCATGGCACTCACAGCCTCAGAACCCTAATAATTGTGTTCAGCCTGACATGGGCTTCGGGCAGAGTCTATGCGCGCCATACTGGACTGGAGGCATTTCTCTGTATTCAGGATCTGGCCTTCTGGAATTCATAACTCAATCACATTTGGTGTCTGTATGACCAGGACGAAGCGACTCAGATTATGGGATCATACCTGTAGCTGCAGTCCCTGTCATACAGCGAGGAATCGTGATTCATATTGCCACCTCAGTAAGTCTTCTGGGAAGGTGGGGCAGAAACCTGAATAATATCAGACGTCCCAGAAGGCCGGACCGAAAGGAGGGAGGTTCCCTCATAGCCCACCCCTCGGGGGATAAAAATGGGTGTTTGGGAACAGGTAATTTTCAGCCATTTTGGGGATCCACATCATTTGGAGTGACTGCCCATATCTTCAGCTGTCCCCAAAGCCGGAATATAACTGCTGCATCTCAGTAAGCCAATATTCTGTATTTTACCCCCTTCTATTTTATCTGTTTTACTGCATGTATTGTATGTATATTTTTATCTTTTATCTGACACTTTCTTTTTGCATTGCACTGCACTATTGTGTATTAAATTTAAAAATTGATAAGTCCCTTCCTTGTGGTCTTATAGAACTTGCTCTTTCGGAGGGAATAACGTTACCAGTAGTGCTTCAGAGGATTTTAGGTCCCATATAGATAACCTGTGTTACTGTGTTAAATTTGGGTTGAGAGAATATCTGAGTACAGGCCCCTATTGCCTTATAGTATTGGTGGTGGCAGCTAATGTGATAGAAAATATTGGGGTGTTAGAATCTAGGGAAGTAAGTTAGCATAATTCCGTCATCTAGAATAGTTGGGTGGGAATTTCTGTGGTAACTTGATAAGCTCACTAGTATAATTCACCCCAGTGACGTGACCTGAGAGTAGGTATTGTGACAAGGGGTGTGATATACCTATAATATACTTTATAACATAGAAAGTATATAGTGCATTTGTATTGTGCAGCAGTTGTGTGCGGTTCTGCTGCATTAGGGTATATAAATTCCTACCGCACAGCGCCGCGCCAAATTTAGAGTAGGTCCCCACTCGAGGAGGCAACCTTGTCGAGGTGAGTGGGCATATGCTTTTTGATCAAATTGTATACCAATGCCTCATGTACAGTATCCAACATAAGGGTAGGTATACTATAAATTGCGCTGAGAAGCGGTGTTAATTATGCTGAGAAGCAGTTATTAGATAAAAGCATAGTATTGAGGATGTGCGATCCAGTTTCACTCTTACATTTTACATGCTATTGGAACAACTATTTGCAAAGGTGTGATATACCTGTTGCCCCAGAAAAACTGATTGAGGGGTGCAATATACCTGCTTCCAAAAAATACTGATTAAGCTGTTTGATATACCTGCTTCCACAAAATACTGATTGAGGGGTGCGATATATCCGGCTTCCACCAAATATTGATTAAGGCGTTCTATATACCTAGTTATGAGCGGCAGGGGCAATATTCGAATTAGCAATACATTGCAAATATTTGTTAGAATATTCGTCATATATTCGCGAATTCGAGATTATTTTACCAGGTCTGACAACTTATTAGTGATTGGTGCACTAAGTATTGTTGTGAACTTGTGACATCACAGCACTATGTATGTATGTATGTAGCATGCATACATACAGTCCTGATCAAAAGTTTAAGACCACTTGAAAAATGGCAAAAAATCATATTCAGCATGGCTGGATCTTAACAAGGTTCCAAGTAGAGCTTCAACATGCAACAAGAAGAAATAGGAGTGAGACAAAACATTTTTTGTGAATTCAATTTAATGAAAACAACGAATAAACTGAAAAGGCTGTTTTTCAGCTGATCAAAAGTTTAGGACCACACCTCCAAAAAAAAAACTAAACCCCCCCAAAACAGAAATACAGCTTCCAAACATGAACTCAGTAATGAGTAGCTCCGCCGTTATTGTTTATCACTTCCAAAATTCGTTTCGGCATGCTTCATGCAAGCGTTTCCATGAGGTGAGTGGGAACATTTCGCCAAGTGGTGAAGACGGCCGCACGAAGGCCATCTACTGTCTGGAACTGTTGTCCATTTTTGTAAACTTCCCTTGCCATCCATCCCCAAAGGTTCTCAATTGGATTTAGATCAGGGGAACACGCAGGATGGGCCAAAAGAGTGATGTTATTCTCCTGGAAGAAGTCCCTTGTCCTGCGGGCATTGTGTACTGTAGCATTGTCCTGTTGAAAAACCCAGTCGTTACCACACAGACGAGGGCCCTCAGTCATGAGGAATGCTCTCTGCAACATCTGGACATAGCCAGCGGCCGTTTGACGCCCCTGCACTTCCTGCAGCTCCATTGTTCCACTGAAGGAAAAAGCACCCCAGACCATCATGGCGCCCCCTCCACTGTGGCGCGTAGAAAACATCTCAGGTGGGATCTGCTTGTCATGCCAGTAAGGTTGGAAACCATCAGGACCATCAAGGTTACATTTTTTCTCATCAGAGAAAAAAACTTTCTTCCACCTTTGAATATCCCATGTTTGGTGCTCTCTTGCAAAGTCCAAACGAGCAGTTCTGTGGCGTTCAAGGAGACGAGGTCTTTGAAGACGTTTTTTGTTTTTGAAGCCCTTCAGTTGTGAACTCCTGATTAGCCTGTCTGCCCCATAGGCTGATTTTAATTACTTTCAGTATAAAGCTGTAGCCTGCTCTCACTACATTCATTGGAAGCTGTCTAGCGCCAGGAAAGGTATAGAGTGGGCTCGGCATGCATGTTGGTACCTGCATCCCTTCTAATGGAGGCCATTATGGCACAAAAAATGGAAAAAGGCAGAGTGAATCCAACATGCATGTGGATCCAACACTCCCTGAATTTTATGGCGGCCATTATAGCGCATAACAGGTAGTATTTAGTGTTAGGACCCGACTACAAAAGAAAAAGGAGAAGGACCTCCACTAGAAAGAATGACTAATAAATCGTTTGATGCATGTATCTTTACAGAGGAAGATGTTCTAAGTTTGCTGTCTAAGGTGAAGACAAATAAGTCACAGGGGCCTGATGAGATACACCCAAAATTATTAAAAGAGCTTAGTGGTGAGCTGGCAAAACCGTTAACAGATTTATTTAACCAATCATTAGTAACAGGAGTCGTCCCAGAAGATTGGAAATTGGCAAATGTCGTGCCCATTCACAAGAAAGGTAGTAGGGAGGAATCGAGCAACTATAGACCAGTGAGTCTGACATCAATAGTAGGCAAATTAATGGAAACCCTATTAAAGGATAGGATTGTGGAACATCTAAAATCCCATGGATTGCAAGATGAAAAACAACATGGGTTTACTTCAGGGAGATCATGTCAAACAAATCTTATAGATTTTTTTTGACTGGGTGAATAAAATAATAGACGGTGGAGGTGCAGTAGACATCGCATATCTAGATTTTAGTAAGGCTTTTGACACTGTCCCACATAGAAGACTTATCAATAAACTGCAGTCATTGAGCATGGACTCCCATATTGTTGAGTGGATTAGGCAGTGGCTGAGTGACAGACAACAGAGGGTGGTAGTCAATGGAGAACATTCAAAACAAGGTCATGTTACCAGTGGGGTTCCACAGGGATCTGTACTGGGACCGATTTTGTTTAATATCTTCATAAGTGATATTGCAAAAGGCCTCGCTGGTAAGGTTTGTCTTTTTGCTGATGACACAAAGATAGGTAACAGGGTTGATGTTCCTGGAGGGAAACGCCAAATGGAAAAGGATTTAGGAAAACTAGAAGAATGGTCAGAACTCTGGCAACTGAAATTTAATGTGGATAAGTGCAAGATAATGCACCTGGGGCGTAAAAACACAAGGGCAGAATATAGAATATTTGACACAGTCCTGACCTCAGTATCTGAGGAAAGGGATTTAGGAGTAATTATTTCAGAAGACTTAAAGGTGGGAAGACAATGTAATAGAGCAGCACGAAATGCCAGCAGAATGCTTGGATGTATAGGGAGAGGTATAAGCAGTAGAAAGAGTGAAGTGCTTATGCCGCTGTACAGAACACTAGTGAGACCTCACTTGGAGTATTGTGCGCAGTACTGGAGGCCATATCTCCAGAAGGATATAGATACTCTAGAGAGAGTTCAGAGAAGAGCTACTAAACTAGTACATGGATTGCAGGATAAAACTTACCAGGAAAGGTTAAAGGACCTTAATATGTATAGCTTGGAAGAAAGAAGAGACAGAGGGGATATGATAGAAACTTTTAAATACATAAAGGGAATCAACTCGGTAAAGGAAGAGAGCATATTTAAAAGAAGAAAAACTACCACAAGAGGACACAGTTTTAAATTAGAGGGGCAAAGGTTTAAAAGTAATATAAGGAAGTATTACTTTACTGAGAGAGTAGTGGATGCATGGAATAGCCTTCCTGCAGAAGTGGTAGCTGCAAATACAGTGAAGGGGTTTAAGCATGCATGGGATAGGCATAAGGCCATCCTTCATATAAGATAGGGCCGGGGGCTATCCATAGTATTCAGTATATTGGGCAGACTAGATGGGCCAAATGGTTCTTATCTGCCGACACATTCTATGTTTCTATGTTTCTAACAGAGATCGCCTTGAGGTACGGCAGACGGGCTTAGATGGTTTTGTACAAAATGCATTGGCCAAGAATCTCACTTTATAAATAAGCGTAGCATTAGCACCATAATTTTTGTAATCATTATTTTTGTGACTATGGCATTGTTATACTTTATCTGATTTGCAGGGTGCTGCTGCATTGTCTTTTCACTGCTGTCTTTCTCAGATCTGCAAAATACTGCATACAAGGGCTGCAGGGGAGGTTCTTATATAGTAAGGGGTAGGCAACTTTCCTATTTATTGCTAGGGATGTTGCTAAGCTCAAAGACATTGCAGCCTTCTCATTGGCCCACAAGCCAGAAGGGAGGTTACAAATGAAAAAAAATCTAGAATATTCGAAATTACGAATATATATCACTATATTCTAAATATTTGCGAATTCTTGAAGTGCCGATATTCGCGATTAATATTCGCTATTCGAATTTTTACGCCCGACACTATATATACCGGCTTCCACAAAATACAGATTGAGGGCTGCGATACACCTGCTTCCACAAAATACTGATTAAGGGGATTGATATACCTGCTTCCACAAATATTGATTGAGGCCTGCGATACACCTGCTTCCACAAAATACTGATTAAGGGGTTTGATAAACCTACTTCCACAAAATACTGATTGAGGGGTGCGATATACCTGCTACCGCAAAATAGTGATTAAAAGGTTTGATATACCTGATTCCACAAAATACAGAGTGAGGGTTGCGATATAATTGCTTCAACCTAATATTGATTAAGGGGTTCTATATACCTGCTTCCACAAAATACAGATTAAAGGGATTGATATACCTGCTTCCACCAAATACTGATTGAGGCCTGCAATACACCTGCTTCCACAAAATACTGATTAAGGGGATTGATATACCTACTTCCACCAAATATTGATTGAGACCTGCGATACACCTGCTTCCATAAAATACTGATTAAGGGGATTGATATACCTGCTTCCACCAAATATTGATTGAACCCTACGATATAGCTGCTTCCACAAAATATTGATTAAGGGGTTTAATATACCTGCTTCCACAAAATACAGATAAAGGGGATTGATATACCTGCTTCCACCAAATACTGATTGAGGCCTGCGATACACATGCTTCCACAAAATACTGATTGAGGCCTGCGATACACCTGCTTCTGCAAAATACTGATTAAGGGGTGCGATATACCTGCTTCTGCAAAATACTGATTAAGAGGTTTGATATACCTGCTTCCATAAAATACATATTGAGGGGTGTGATATACCTACTTCCAACAAATATTGATTAAGGGGTTCTATATACCTGCTTCCACAAATTACAGATTGATTAGTGCGATATACCTGCTTGCAACAAATATTGATTGAGGCCTGCAATGCACCTGCTTCCACAAAATACTGATTGAGGGGTGCGATACACCTGCTTCCACCAAATACTGAGTAAGGGGATTGATATACCTGCTTCCACAAATATTGATTGAGGCCTGCGATACACCTGCTTCCACAAAATACTGATTAAGGGGTTTGATAAACCTGCTTCCACAAAATACTGATTGAGGGGTGCGATATACCTGCTACCGCAAAATAGTGATTAAAAGGTTTGATATACCTGATTCCACAAAATACAGAGTGAGGGTTGCGATATAATTGCTTCAACCTAATATTGATTAAGGGGTTCTATATACCTGCTTCCACAAAATACAGATTAAAGGGATTGATATACCTGCTTCCACCAAATACTGATTGAGGCCTGCAATACACCTGCTTCCACAAAATACTGATTAAGGGGATTGATATACCTACTTCCACCAAATATTGATTGAGACCTGCGATACACCTGCTTCCATAAAATACTGATTAAGGGGATTGATATACCTGCTTCCACCAAATATTGATTGAACCCTACGATATAGCTGCTTCCACAAAATATTGATTAAGGGGTTTAATATACCTGCTTCCACAAAATACAGATAAAGGGGATTGATATACCTGCTTCCACCAAATACTGATTGAGGCCTGCGATACACATGCTTCCACAAAATACTGATTGAGGCCTGCGATACACCTGCTTCTGCAAAATACTGATTAAGGGGTGCGATATACCTGCTTCTGCAAAATACTGATTAAGAGGTTTGATATACCTGCTTCCATAAAATACATATTGAGGGGTGTGATATACCTACTTCCAACAAATATTGATTAAGGGGTTCTATATACCTGCTTCCACAAATTACAGATTGATTAGTGCGATATACCTGCTTGCAACAAATATTGATTGAGGCCTGCAATGCACCTGCTTCCACAAAATACTGATTGAGGGGTGCGATACACCTGCTTCCACCAAATACTGAGTAAGGGGATTGATATACCTGCTTCCACAAATATTGATTGAGGCCTGCGATACACCTGCTTCCACAAAATACTGATTAAGGGGTTTGATAAACCTGCTTCCACAAAATACTGATTGAGGGGTGCGATATACCTGCTACCGCAAAATAGTGATTAAAAGGTTTGATATACCTGATTCCACAAAATACAGAGTGAGGGTTGCGATATAATTGCTTCAACCTAATATTGATTAAGGGGTTCTATATACCTGCTTCCACAAAATACTGATTAAGGAGATTGATATACCTGCTTCTACAAAATACCAATTAAGGGGTTTGATATACCTGCTTCCACCAAATATTGATTGATGCCTGCGATATACCTGCTTCCACAAAATACAGAATAAGGGGTTTTATATACCTGCTTCCACAAAATACAGATTGAGGGGTGTGATATACCTGCTTCCACCAAATAATGATTAAGGGGATTGATATACCTGCTTCCACACAATTATGATTAAGGGAATTAATATACCTGCTTCCACCAAATATTAATTGAGACCTGCGATACACCTGCTTCCACAAAATACTGATTAAGGAGTTTGATATCCCTGCTTCCACAAAATACAGATTGAGGGATGCGATATACCTGCTTCCACAAAATATTGATTAAGGGGTTTTATAAACCTGCTTCCACAAAATGCTGATTAAGGGGTTTGATATTTCTGCTTCCACAAAATACTGATTAAGGGGTTTGATATACCTTCTTACACAAAACTACTGATTGAGGGGTGCGATATACCTGCTTCCACAAAATACTGAATAAGGGGTTTTATATACCTGCTTCCACAAAATACAGATTGATGGTTGCGATATACCTACTTCCACCAAATAGTGATTTAAGGGGTTCTATATACCTGCTTCCACAAAATACTGATTAAGGGGATTGAAATACCTGCTTCCACCAAAAATTGATTGAGGCCTGCGATACACTTGCTTCCACAGAATACTGATTAAGGGGATTGATATACCTGCTTCCACCAAATATTGATTGAACCCTACGATATAGCTGCTTCCACAAAATATTGATTAAGGGGTTTAATATACCTGCTTCCACAAAATACAGATTAAAGGGATTGATATACCTGCTTCCACCAAATACTGATTGAGGCCTGCAATACACCTGCTTCCACAAAATACCGATTAAGTGTTATATTGATTAAGTGGCATATGGCTCCACAGTGTGGGCTTTTTTTAATGTGTCAGCTGCTGGCAATAGTGTTGCCATCTGCAGCCTGTCTTGTCAACGCATAAGTCGCAGTAAGCCCAACACTCACCTAGGGACGAGCGACTTAAGAAGACACCTGGCCTCCCATCACCGAGCCCAGTGGGAGCAAACGCCGTCAGAACACACAAAGCCACACTCCCGGCGCTCCACATCCTGCCTCTTCTCCTTCTCCTCTCTCCTCCCATTTGTCCTCCATTCCACCTTCCACCATGCCTTTGTCGCGTTCATCTGGCAGAAGGCAGGCTTTTGTGGCCCAAATGTTTGAGCGTAAAAAGTTGATGACATTGGATAACCCTCTTGCCCAACGGCTGACCACTGGCTTGTCGGAACTGCTAGCCTGCCAACTACTGCCATATAAATTGGCGGTCTGGGAGGCCTTTAGAAAATTTGTGACCATTGGCACACCGCAACAGATATGTGGTCTAGCAAACATGGGCAGGGAAGGTACAGAACTTTTACTGCCCACTGGGTGAACCTTCTGACAGCCATCAAGCATGTTACCCGTGTGGATTTAGTGTTATCGCCACGAATTGCATGCAGGCCTGCCTCTTCTTCTCCTCCTCCTACTCCATCCTCCTCCTTGACTGACTCCTCCTTTTCCACTGCTACCGCCTCTTACGCTGCACCCCCCCCCAGCTCCCCAGAACCTATTCGACATGCCAGGTGAGACGTTGCCATGCTGTGCTGCGGCTGTTGTGCCTGGAAGCCAAGAGCCACACCAGTCCTGCACTGCTTTCAGCTCTGCAGTCACAGGCCGATCTCAGTGGCTAACCCCGCTCAATTTGACAGTTGGTAAAGTGGTGTGTGACAACGGTGCCAATCTGCTGAGCGCGCTGAAACAGGGCAAAACATCTTGAACTTAGTCGTGCAGAGATTCCACCTGCCCATCAGACATCTGATTTGTGACAGCCCGACACACTGGAACTCCACGTTGTATATGCTTGATAGGCTGCTCCAGCAGCAACGTGCCATTAACGACTACCTGTATGAACTCTGCAGCAGGACAGGTTCTGGGGAGCTTGGTTTCTTTTCACTGCGCCAGTGGCTGCTCATACGCAATGCATGCAGACTACTGCGGCCATTTGATGAGTTCACCAAACTGGTCAGTCGTAGCCAGGGCGCCATCAGTGACATCGTACCTTACGCCTTCTTTCTGGACGTGCATTGCGTCGTGTCATTAATCAAGCCAACAAGGAACAGGAGCTGGAAGATGAGGAAGTCGCAATACTGAATGAATTCCCGGGGGGTCTACTCCATCTGAGACAAGTCAGCAGGAGTGTGAAGAGGAGTCAGAGGAGGATGGTGGCTGGGGGTAGGAGGAGGAGCAAGAAAAGCTGGCATTGAGAGAGACTTTAAACTTTTCTGGGATGCCTGGTGTTGTCTGTGGCTGGGGGGAGGAGACTGAGGACGACATTCTCCTGGGCAATGAGCAAGAGCCAGGGTGCTCCACTGCTTCCAATTTAATGCAAATGAGGGCCTTAATGCTCCAGTGTTTGAAGAGGGACCACCGTATAAAAAGCATAAAGGGCAAGGACCAGTACTGAGTGGCAACATACTTAGACCCCCGGTACAAACACAAAATGGCGGACATGTTACCAGCATCACAGAGGGCTGGCAGAATGCAGCAATTCCAGGCCTTGTTGCGAGAGATGCTGCATACTGCTGTTGCGGGCTCTAGCAGAGGAATTTCCACCCACATTGAAACAGTTGAGGGTACCAATCCTACCGCGCCTGCAAAAAGAGAGCAGTTTGAAGATGTGTTGGTCACTTCAGATATGAGATTATTCTTGCAGCCAACCCATCAACAGCCGCGCTCCAGATCCAGCCTCGCGGAACGCCTAGACAACAGGTGTCTGACTACATCGGGTTAACGGCCGATGTGGACACTCTGAGAAGTGAGGAACCCTTGGATTACTGGGTGTGCAAGCTTGATCTGCGGCCAGAGCTGGCACAATTTGCCATGGAACTCTTGGCTTGCCCCTCGTCGAGTGTCCTGTCCAAAAGGACGTTCAGCTCAGCAGGGGGGATCGTGACCGATAAGCACACTTGCCTAGCTCACGACAGTGTGGACTACCTCACATTTCTAAATATGAATTAGGCATGGATCTCAGAGGAATTCAGCACCTGTGATGACCACATGTAATTGAATTTCCTCATGCTAGCCCACACATATTCACCACCACCCAGAACAAAGAATGGTCCTTGTCTTATGTATATACAGAGGCATAAAACATCTTTTCTGTCAGGTGAATGCCTAATTTTTGGAGCCTCTACTCCAGTGGCCTACAGTCAAATTTTTATCCAGTGACCGCCTAATGTACCTCCAGACACATAATCACTAGTTCTTTTCTCAACAGCAAGCTTTGTCACTCCCTGCACGATGAATTCTGTGCATAGGGTTCCCACCCCAATAATTAATCAGGATAAATCACAGCAGAAGTTTTCTTTGTTCAAACATGTTCCTTGTTTATTTCAGAAAAGGTAGGCAATGCGGCAATATATGTTAACGTTTTTGGCTCGCAGGCCTTCATCAGACACTGAAGATATAAGAAGACATTGACCACAATGAATAATAATAAAGGGTAAGACAAATGAGAAAGTAAGATAACATAACAATGACTGTCATGGTATAAAATAAAATAAACTGAACAAAATGGAATTCAAATAGTAATGAAATATTAGTAGGTCATCTTGTGATCCCTTCCATATACAGAAAATGTTGTCTATATACCTCTTACAAATGATGTTATGTTTGAATTACAATTTACCATACACCATGACCCAAGCTTTATTAGTTTCCTAGACACACTAGTTGTCAAGAATCCCTCAGGCAAACTCACAACAGACCTATACGGCAAACCTACAGATAGGAACAACTTACTCCACTTTTCCATTTTCCATCCACCTACCTCTAAAAAAGCACTTCCAGGTTCCCAACTCAAGAGAGTCCAGACCATAGTACACGATCCACTAATCAGAAAAAAACAAAAGGAAGAAATACACATTTATACCATCTACAGTCGTGGCCAAAAGTTTTGAGAATTAGATAAATATTGGAAATTAGAAAAGTTGCTGCTTAAGTTTTTATAATAGCAATTTGCATATACTCCAGAATGTTATGAAGAGTGATCAGATGAATTGCATAGTCCTTCTATGCCATGAAAATTAACTTAATCCCCAAAAAAACTTTCCACTGCATATCATTGCTAGAATGCAGAGATCACCTGCTGAGATCATTTCAGTAATCGTCTTGTTAACTCAGGTGAGAATGTTGACGAGCACAAGGCTGGAGATCATTATGTCAGGCTGATTGGGTTAAAATGGCAGACTTGACATGTTAAAAGGAGGGTGATGCTTGAAATCATTGTTCTTCCATTGTTAACCATGGTGACCTGCAAAGAAATGCGTGCAGCCATCATTGCGTTGCATAAAAATGGCTTCACAGGCAAGGATATTGAGGCTACTAAGATTGCACCTCAATCAACAATTTATAGGATCATCAAGAACTTCAAGGAAAGAGGTTCAATTCTTGTTAAGAAGGCTTCAGGGCATCCAAGAAAGTCCAGCAAGCGCCAGGATCGTCTCCTAAAGATGATTCAGCTGCGGGATCGGAGTGCCACCAGTGCAGAGCTTGCTCAGGAATGGCAGCAGGCAGGTGTGAGCGCATCTGCACGCACAGTGAGGCGAAGACTTTTGGAAGATGGCCTGGTGTCAAGAAGGGCAGCAAAGAAGCCACTTCTCTCCAAAAAAAACATCAGGGACAGATTGATCTTCTGCAGAAAGTATGGTGAATGGACTGCTGAGGACTGGGGCAAAGTCATATTCTCAGATGAAGCCTCTTTCCGATTGTTTGGGGCATCTGGAAAAAGGCTTGTCCGGAGAAGAAAAGGTGAGCGCTACCATCAGTCCTGTGTCATGCCAACAGTGAAGCATCCTGAGACCATTCATGTGTGGGGTTGCTTCTCATTCAAGGGAGTGGGCTCACTCACAATTTTGCCCAAAAACACAGCCATGAATAAAGAATGGTACCAAAACACCCTCCAACAGCAACTTCTTCCAACAATCCAACAACAGTTTGGTGAAGAACAATGCATTTTCCAGCACGATGGAGCACCGTGCCATAAGGCAAAAGTGATAACTAAGTGGCTCGGGGACCAAAACGTTGACATTTTGGGTCCATGGCCTGGAAACTCCCCAGATCTTAATCCCATTGAGAACTTGTGGTCAATCCTCAATAGGCGGGTGGACAAACAAAAACCCACTAATTCTGACAAACTCCAAGAAGTGATTATGAAAGAATGTGTTGCTATCAGTCAGGAATTGGCACAGAAGTTGATTGAGAGCATGCCCAGTGGAATTGCAGAGGTCCTGAAAAAGAAGGGCCAACACTGCAAATACTGACTCTTTACATAAATGTCATGTAATTGTCGATAAAAGCCTTTGAAACGTATGAAGTGCGTGTAATTATATTTCACTACATCACAGAAACAACTGAAACAAAGATCTAAAAGCAGTTTAGCAGCAAACTTTGTGAAAACTAATATTTGTGTCATTCTCAAAACTTTTGTCCACACTTTTCACCCAAGTACAAATAAAGTGGCCCCGAACATCATTCGGGGCCACTGGTCACTAATAAAGAAAGCATATCCAGAAATTGAAGAATTCCACAATCCAGTTTTACCCTGTAATCGGAGACCAAAGAATTTATGCAATTTCCTGATAAGGGCAGATATAGGTCCATCAAATTTAATTCCTAAACAGATATTCTTACAGACACAGAAGACGGGGAAGTTTCCTTGTCTCCATTGTGCTCAATGATCCAATGTACTTAAGGGCTCGGTTATAGCACATCAACATACAGGTAAATCTATACAAATCCGTGGCTTCTTTACTTGCGATTCTGATTACATCGTATAACTGATTAAATGCCCATGTGGTTTGGTATATGTGGGCGAAACTTCCCAAAGAGCCAAAGAAAGAATTTGTTAACACAAATCAACTATTGGACGTGAAAATGTAAAGTATTTTGCCAATACCCTTTCACTTTCATGCAGCCAATCACTCCATTTCACAACTCAAATTCCAGATTATTGAACAGATCCCTCCCCCACGTAGAGGAAGTAATAGATTGAAGAGACTTAAACTTAGAGAGGCTTTTTGGATTCATACCCTACAGAGTTTGACCCCCAGAGGCATGAATAGAGAATATGAGGTACAGAATCTTCTCTAAAAATACCTTGCATTATCTAGTATATGGGTCATTTGTTACCAGTCAGTGGATAATGTATTAAATAGGCTTGTGTAATCTCTAAATTGTATTCGTAATGATATTGATCAGTTTATTCTCTTTTATTTCAGGCCCCGTGGCCGCCATTGCGATCCAGAGCCGCACAAGGGTATCCTTTATCTTTGTCTTGTATTCCACTTTAAATATTTCCATATCTTTAGCTCCACTCTTTTATCACTACATTCCTCCCCTTCTAATATTTCCTTCTCTTCCTGTATCTCCTCCACCCTCCTCAAGGCTTGCGTTTTACCACAGCTTTACTTCCTGCCCTTGGAGCACATATTTTAGCTGACGTGCGTTCCGGGCCCCAATCTACTTCCGGTGCTTGGAAAGCCCAGCGTCCTGCGCTCCGCACGTGCATTCTGTTTGCCGCCTTTAGCTGGGAACGCCTATTCCTCTTATTTAGGAGGTTCCAGCTCACTACGAATGTACACCAGCTACCCTCCTGATGCTAGTCTGCCTCCTGCACTTCAGGTGTACATCCCCTTTCTCCTTCTTCCCTACCTAACTGCGGCACAGGTAAGCCCCTTAACCATACTAGTATATACAGATTCTAAAAACGAAAAAAACGAATGTTACTTGTATGGTAGTGTACATGCCTTTGTTTGACAGGGATACTACTTTGGACAATTATCTTTATAAACCGCCATGAATGTACATTAACGTATACTGTCTCCTAGTCCTACATGTTAACATGTGCATATACCTTGTTCTAGATACTGAAATATGATACCAGTATACATTGATGTACAATGATATATACTGCCTTTGGCCCCTAATAATGTTATGATATACCAGTATGTGAATGATATCAAAACATGACATCTGTATGCATTATATATTGCCCTTGGACTATGTCGCTATTGATATATTGGACATTTCACTGACTATATTATCATATTTTAACCTTAATGAGAGGTGTATCAGATACTGGGGTCCTCTAACTGTGTAGGTGATCGTCACCAGTGCTAAGGCGGGAATGATTCAAAGGATCTCATCTCTGTATATATACCAGAAGACACAATTATTTACGTCTTTTGTTCAGTTAATTTTAATTTTATACCGTGACAGTCATTGTTAAGTTATCTTACTTTCTCACTTGTCTTACCCTTTATTATTTTTCATTGTGGTCAATGTCTTCTTATATCTTCAGTGTCTGATGAAGGCCTGCGAGCCGAAAATGTTAACATATATTGCCACATTACCTACCTTTTCTGAAATAAACAAGGAACATGTTTGAACAAAGAAAACTTCTGCTGTGATTTATCCTTACACTAGTTCTTTTCTGTCAGGTGAATGCCTAATTTTTGGGGTCTATACTGGCCTACAGTAAAATTTTTGCCAGTGATCGCCCAAGGTACCTCCAGCCACATAATCACAAGTTCTTTTCTGTCAGATGAATGCCTAATTTTTGGGGCCTGTGCTGGCCTACAGTAAAATTGTTATGCACTGACTTGCTCTGTGCACCCCGTCAAGGTGTCTCAGTGTGGCGTGGGTCCTACCGCTAAACTATCTATCGAACACAGTCTGATAGGTGCTAAGGACCGACTCACAGCCAAACTCCTACATACCTCCATAGTAAGATCACTAATACAATGGGAGGGAGGAGGAGGCTGCGAGCCCCACCTATAACAGGCCATGTGACACAGGCTACCAGGTGCACCAGAATGTTATCAATGACAAGCATTAGCACATTCGATACATGTAAAGAAAAATCACTGAGTAAAGTGGCCTAAATGGGAGGAAATGCTCAACCCCTAACACTGTAGCGTGTTTATAATTGGGGGAGCAATTCCTCCGCAAGTGATAAGTTGCTAACGTCAATCCCCAGCAAAAATGCATATAATAGAGAATGCCGGCAGCGGACCACATGCACCACAAAAACATCCTACACAAGATGAAATAATGCGTGGATGAAAATTAGTGATGGACGAACATCAGCCGGGACGATTCGCGAACGCGGTTGCGCAAAAGCAGTCAAATGTTCAGGTCATATTTGCAGCCACCAAATACTAGTAGTGCACAAATCGTCTCACAACATGAACAATGACATACCAGAGGGGGTTCAATTGCAAAAATTTCCACAAAGATCAAGTGATTATGTGGCTGGAGGTATATTAGATGGTCATTGGATATCAATTTTACTGCAGGCCAGTGGACTACAGGCCCCAAATATTAGGCATTCACCGGACATAAAACATCAAGTGATTATGTGGCTGGAGGCACATTAGGCAGTCACCGTATAACAATTTTACTGTTGGCCAGTTACATTAAAGTGCCCAAAAATTATGCGTTTAATGTACAGAAAAGATCAAGTCATTATGTGGCTGGAGGTACATTAGACGGTCACCGTATAACAATTTTACTGTTGGCCAGTCAGATTACAGGCCCAAAAAATTATGCATTCACCGTACAGAAAAAGAACAAGTAATAATGTGGCTGGAGGTACATTAGGCGGTCACCGTATAACAATTTTACTGTTGGCCAGTTACATTACAGGCCCCAAAAATTATGCATTCAATGAAACAAAGAAAACATCAAGTGATTAGGTGGCTGGAGGTATATTAGATGGTCATTGGACATAAATTTTACTGCAGGCCAGTACAAATATATGTCAAATACATATGCTTAAAAGAACTAAAAATATAATATTGGGTTAAAAACATGGCTAACGAAATCCCCCCCTTCTGAAAAAAAAAACAATGGTAATAGGTGAAATTCAATTAAAAGTGGTTGTCACAGGTGTTGAATTTCTCAGAGATCAATGCCTCATTGATTTTTAGAAATGTGAGGTAGTCCACACTGTAGTGAGCTAGGTGAGTGCGCATATCGGTCACGATCCCCCCTGCTGCGCTGAACGTCCTTTCGGACAGGACAGTCGATGAGGGGCAAGCCAAGAGTTCCATGGTAAATTGTGCCAGCTCTGGCCACAGGTCAAGCCTGCACACCCAGTAGTCAAGGGGTTCCTTGCTTCTCAGAGCATCCACATCGGTCGTTAACCCGATGTAGTCGGACGCCTGTCGGTCTAGTCGTTCCCTGAGGCTGGATCTTGAGCGCGGCTGTCGATGGGTTGGTTGCAAGAATGATCTCATATCGAAAGTGACCAACACATCTTCAAACCACTCTCTTCTTGCAGGAGCGGTAGGATTGGTACCCGCAACTGTTTCTCTGTGGGTGGAAGTTTTCTGCCAGAGCCCGCAAAAACAGAATGCAGCATCTCTCGAAGTAAGGCCTGGAAATGCTGCATTCTGACAGCCCTCTGTGATGCTGGTAACATATCCGCCATTTTGTGTTTGTACCGGGAGTCTAAGTACATTGCCACCCAGTACTGGTCCTTGCCGTTTATGATTTTTAAACAGGGGGCCCTCTTCAAACACTGGAGCATGAAGGCACATATTTGCACTAAATTGGAAGCGGTGGAGCGGCCTGGCTCCTGCTCATCGCCCAGGAGAATGTCGTCCTCAGTCTCCTTTCCCCATCCACGGACAACACCAGGGATCACAGAAAAGTTTAAAGCCTGCTCTTCTTGCTCCTCCTACTCCTCCTACCTCCAGACACCATCCTCCTCAGACTCCTCTTCAGACTCCTGTTGACTTGTCTCAGATGGAGTAGCCCCCCCTGGGAATTCATTCAGCATTGCGACTTCGTCATCTTCCTGCTCCTGCTCCTCGAAGGCTTGATCAATGACACGACGCAAAGCATAAAGAAGGCGTAAGGTACAATGTCACTGATGGCGCCCATTTTTTTTTTATTAACCAACTTTGTTACAGTAATTTAAAAAAATATATACGTATTTTCCAATAAGGATTTATTCAGTGAAATAAGACAGAAATCAAATATTATAGATAAGGGTACTTTCACAGTAGCGTTAAAGTTTTCCGGTATTGAGATCCATCATAGCTGTAAAAAAATGCTTCAGTTTTGTTCCCATTCATTGTCAATGGGGACAAAACTGAACAGAATGGAGCGCTCCAAAATTAATTCCGTTCCATTTAGTTGTGCTCCTATACCGGAGAGCAAACCGCAACATTGACTTTCAATGGAGTTAATGACGGATCCGTTATGGCTATGTTAAAGATAATACAACCGGATCCGTTCATAACGGATGCAGATGGTTGTATTATCAGTAACGGAAGCGTTTTTGCTGAACCTTGCCGGATCCCGAAAAAACGCTAGTGTGAAAGTAGGCTAAGTAGAAAAAAAAAAATATATACACTACTCAAAAAAATAAAGGGAGCACAAAAATAACACATCCTAGATCTGAATTAATTAAATATTCTTCTGAAATACTTTGTTCTTTACATAGTTGAATGTGCTGACAACAAAATCACACAAAAATAAAAAAATGGAAATCTAATTTTTTAACCCATGGAGGTCTGGATTTGGAGTCACACTCAAAATTAAAGTGGAAAAACACACTACAGGCTGATCCAACTTTGATGTAATGTCCTTAAAACAAGTCAAAATGAGGCTCAGTAGTGTGTGTGGCCTCCACGTGCCTGTATGACCTCCCTACAACGTCTGTGCATGCTCCTGATGAGGTGGCGGACGGTCTCCTGAGGGATCTCCTCCCAGACCTGGACTAAAGCATCTGCCAACTCCTGGACAGTCTGTGGTGCAACGTGACGTTGGTGGATAGAGCGAGACATGATGTCCCAGATGTGCTCAATTGGATTCAGGTCTGGGGAACGGGCGGGCCAGTCCATAGCATCAATGCCTTCGTCTTGCAGGAACTGCTGACACACTCCAGCCACATGAGGTCTAGCATTGTCTTGCATTAGGAGGAACCCAGGGCCAACTGCACCAGCATATGGTCTCACAAGGGGTCTGAGGATCTCATCTCGGTACCTAATGGCAGTCAAGCTACCTCTGGCGAGCACATGGAGGGCCGTGCGGCCCTCCAAAAAAATGCCACCCCACACCATTACTGACCCAATGCCAAACCGGTCATGCTGGAGGATGTTGCAGGCAGCAGAACGTTCTCCACGGCGTCTCAAGACTCTGTCACGTCTGTCACATGTGCTCAGTGTGAACCTGCTTTCATCTGTGAAGAGCACAGGGCGCCAGTGGCGAATTTGCCAATCTTGGTGTTCTCTGGCAAATGCCAAACATCCTGCATGGTGTTGGGCTGTAAGCCCAACCCCCACCTGTGGACGTCGGGCCCTCATATCACCCTCATGGAGTCTGTTTCTGACCGTTTGAGCAGACACATGCACATTTGTGGCCTGCTGGAGGTCATTTTGCAGGACTCTGGCAGTGCTCCTCCTGTTCCTCCTTGCACAAAGGCGGAGGTAGCGGTCCTGCTGCTGGGTTGTTGCCCTCCTACGGCCTCCTCCACGTCTCCTGATGTACTGGCCTGTCTCCTGGTAGCGCCTTTATGCTCTGGACACTACGCTGACAGACACAGCAAACCTTCTTGCCACAGCTCGCATTGATGTGCCATCCTGGATAAGCTGCACTACCTGAGCCACTTGTGTGGGATGTAGACTCCGTCTCATGCTACCACTAGAGTGAAACCACCGGCAGCATTCAAAAGTGACCAAAACATCAGTCAGGAAGCATACGAACTGAGAAGTGGTCTGTGGTAACCACCTGCAGAACCACTCCTTTATTGGGGGTGTCTTGCTAATTGCCTATAATTTCCACCTGTTGTCTATCCCATTTGCACAACAGCATGTGAAATTGATTGTCACTCAGTGTTGCTTCCTAAGTGGACAGTTTGATTTCACAGAAGTGTGATTGACTCCGAGTTACATTGTGTTGTTTAAGTGTTCCCTTTATTTTTTTGAGCAGTGTATATATATATATAAAATTATTAACTTACTTTGAAGGTGCTATGGTTCTGTATCTAAAAGTCCAAGTCAAAAGAAGTAGCATGGCAGGGATCATAACTATAAAAAGAGTTATGGGGGTCAGAATATGGTGATGTAAAAAAGTTTTAATTAATTTTTACACCTTTTTTTTGAAATTCTACCCCATTTTGAATTTTTTTGGACCGCTTCCCACTACATTGTATGCCCTATTAAAGTTCGACTTCTCCCGCAAAAAATAAGCCCTCATACATCCATGTGAACGGAAAAATAAAAATAATCTCAAGGAAACTAGGGAAGAACAAAGAAAATGCAAAAATGAAAAAACCTTTGGTATCCTAAGAGTAAAGGGGCTATCTAACCCCAAAATTCCAGGCACCACATACAGATAATACTTATGCCCAGTGGGGGGGTGCAGCTAATAGCAGGCCGCGTCAGAAATGAGCCTCCCTAGCATCACCCGCAATGCTAGGGAGGCTGGTTCCCATCGTGGCCTGCTATTGGCTGCCCCCCATGTCGCTGAATGTTTTAATCTGCGTGACGGGAGGGGTTGGCAGAGGGGCATTATAGGGATTGGATAACCCCTTTAACTCCATGCTGCTTATGCTGAGTGTGCACATAGCCACCAATCATATTCCCCCGCCCCCCAAAGGTGACTTCTGTGCTGGGGGAAAATATGATTGGTGGCTATGTGCACACTTAGCATCAGCGAGTTAAAGGGGTTATCCAATCCCTAAAATGCCCCCCAAAATGCCCAGGGTGGGTGGGGGGTGAGGAGTAGCAGGAAAGCACACTGTCCTCCTGAGTCCTTTATAAGCTGACAGCCCCCCCCCCCAAAAAAAAACCTCTTACTGTAGCAGTGGCACACTACAGACAACAGTGTGTTTTGTCTGTGTTCACTGTCCGGACTCCAGAGCGGTGCTTTAGTCTGGGCGGCCGGGGGGGGGGGGGGGGGGGCGTCGTGTTGAGGGGGGATGATGACAAGACTTGGGACAGACGTGAGTGCACAGGATGCTAAATGCTGATTGGCCAGTGTGTAATTATGCAGCAGAGCAGACGCAGTGCCTGGCTAGGAGGGAACCCGGATCACGGAGGTTAGAAATGGAGCAGGGGGAGGAGGGGGGCCCGAGGGAGAACACAAGTGGGCGAGGCACAGGCCGCCTCAATGCCTGTAGTGTATGAATAAACTGTCTGTGCAGAGACATAGGGGGCGGGGCCTTCCATGCGCTCTGGGCCCCCCTGTGCCGCGGGCCCCATAGCAACGGCGTGGTCTGCCTATATTGGCGGTACGCCATTGACCCAGTGGGCAATAAAAGTTATGTAAATTAAATTATAGGAGATCCCCCTGCACTAACGTTGTATAAAATCGTCGACCTACCTATAAAGGGAGGTACTCTGCTCGGTGATCTGTAAGGGTGCTGTTGTCCCCCTTAATTGAAAAATTATATGTTTCACTTGTATGTCATCCGTGGGTGATATAAGTGACCGGCGCTGGTTGACGAACTAGAGAGTTGCTGGTGTTAAGAGGTGAACAAGGAGGACGCCTTCTTACAACAAGCACCTACACAGAAAGGATTACGTACGAGTAGGAGAAGAGCACAGCAAATCTGAAGGCAACTCAAAGAAGGTAACGGACCAGACTATATAATACCAGCGTATGCTTTGATTTTTCATATATATTGCAGCACTTATAATAATATTTTACGCACCAGTTATACGCATTCCTTCACATAATAGGATATTAACAGGCTGATCTTAGCACATCGCGTTTTTTTACAGACTCTACCACAATACAAAAGGGAGATTAAATATAGCAGTCAAGCTCTATTGGGTGCAACCCTCTAGTTTGTCAACCAACGCCGGTCTCTTATATCACCCACGGGTGACATACAAGTGAAACAATAAAAGTTATGTACCTTACCGTGTTTGCTAGACCACGTGTCTGTGGTCAGATGTATCTTGGGACCAACGTTAAAATGTCTGGTTTCTGTGATGTAAAAAAATGAGACAAAGATAAATCATTTCAGAACTTTTTCCACCTTTAATGTGACCTATAAATTGTACCACATAACTGAAAAACAAACTGAAATCTTTTAGGTGGAGGGAAGAAAACAAAAAAAACTAAAATTATGTGGTTGCATAAGTGTGCACACCCTCTTATAACTGGGGGTGTAGCTGTGTTTAGAATTAAGCAATCACATTCAAAATCATGTTAAATAGGAGTCAGCATACACCTGCCATCATTTAAAGGGCCTCTGCTTAACCCCAAATAAAGTTCAGCTGCTCTAGTTGGTCTTTCCTGAAATTTTCTTAGTCGCATTCCACAGCAAAAGCCATGGTCCACAGAGAGCTTCCAAAGCATCAGAGGGATCCCATTGTTAAAAGGTATCAGTCAGGAGAAGGGTACAAAAGAATTTCCAAGGCATTAGATATACCATGGAACACAGTGAAGACAGTCATCATAAAGTGGAGAAAATATGGCACAACAGTGACATTACCAAGAACTGGAGGTCCCTCCACAATTTATGAAAAGACGAGAAGAAAACTGGTCTGGGAGGCTACCAAGACGCCTGCAGCAACATTAAAGGAGCTGCAGGAATATCTGGCAAGTACTGGCTGTGTGGTACATGTGACAACAATCTCCCGTATTCTTCATATGTCTGGGCTATGGGCTAGAGTAACAAGACGAAAGCCTTTTCTTACGAAGAAAAAAATCCAAGCCAGGCTACATTTTGCAAATACACATCTGAAGTCTCCCAAAAGCATGTGGGAAAAGGTGTTGTGGTCTGATGAAACCAAGGTTGAACTTTTTGGTCATAATTCCAAAAGATATGTTTGGTGCAAAAACAACACTACACATCACCAAAAGAACACCATACCCACAGTGAAGCAGGGTGGTGGCAGCATCATGCTTTGGGGCTGTTTATCTTCAGCTGGAACTGGGGCCTTAGTTAAGTTAGAGGGAATTATGAACAGTTCCAAATACCAGTCAATATTGGCACAAAACCTTCAGGCTTCTGCTAGAAAGCTGAACATGAAGAGGAACTTCATCTTTCAGCATGACAACGACCCAAAGCATACATCCAAATCAACAAAGGAATGGCCCCACCAGAAAAAGATTAAAGTTTTGGAAAGGCCCAGCCAGAGCCCAGACCTAAATCCTATAGAAAATCTGTGGGGTGATCTGAAGAGGGATGTGCACAGGAGATGCCCTCGCAATCTGACAGATTTGGAGTGTTTTTGCAAAGAGGAGTGGGCAAATCTTGCCAAGTCAAAAATGTGCTATGCTGATAGACTCATACCAAAAAGACTAAAAAGACTCGTTTAAGGATGTGCACACTTATGCAACCATATTATTTTATTTTTATATTGTTCTTCACTCTACCTAAAAGATTTCAGTTTGTTTTTCAATTTAGTTGTACAGTTTATAGGTCACATTAAAGGTGGAAACATTTCTGAAATGATTTATCTTTGTCTCATTTTTTTACATGACAGAAACCTGACAATTTAACAGGGGTGTGTAGACTTTTTATATTCACTGTAGCTCTGGGATGCCCTTCTAGGAGAATTAATTCCTTCTGGGGACCTTCCATTGTGGTGTGCTAATGGCCACAAATTTTCTAGAGGCCTCCGAGTCTGCCAGTTTATATGGCAGCAGTCGGCGGGCTAGCAGTTCCGACAGGCCGGGGGTCAACCGTTGAGCAAGAGGTTTATCCGGCGACACCAACTTTTTACATTTGAACATTTGGGCCACGGAAACTTGCCTTTTGCCAGATGAACGTGACGACGGCACGGTGGAAGGTGGAGTGAAGGACAAATGGGAGGATAGAGGAGAAGGAGAAGAGGCAGAATGTGGAGCACCGGGAGTGTGGCTTTGTGGGTTCTGACGGTGTTGCTCCCATTGGGCTCGGTGATGGGAGGCCAGGTGCCTTCTTAAGGCGGTCGTCCCTAGGGGAGTGTTGGGCTTACCGCAACTTATGCGTTGACAGCACAGGCTGCAGATGGCAACACTATTGTCAGCAGTGGACACGTTAAAAAAAAGCCCACACTTCGGAGCCATATGCTGGCATCCTGGGAGCGCAAGATGTGACCATGAATGGTGGATGGCTCGCGCCAGATAGATTTGCAGTCTGCTTTTTGCCTCCTGTGCACTGCGAGTTCTGCCTGCTTCTCCAACTTCTACCACCTAACTGCTGCTCTGTCTCTCCCTCTGAACTGCTCTCATCTTCCTCCCTAGTGGGCACCCACGTGACATCCATCAACACGTCATCATCGTCACCTTCACCACCACTGACATTAGAGATCTCGGAGTAGGCAGCGACAGCGGGGACCTCCATCTATGGGCTGATCTGGGTACTGTCGTCAGACCAGTGGGTGGCGGCCGTTGCTACCTCCTCTTCCTCATCCGATGCCAAGAATGGTTGCGCATCGGTATGGTATGGGAATGGATGGAAAAATAATTCGTCTGACTCGAGTGGAGGGGCTATGGTGGTGGTGGTGGTGTTTTTGCGGGTGCACACAGCAGAGAGTGAGAAGGGTGCAGATACAGAGGAAGAGGAGGGGGCAAAAGTAGAAAGCTGAGAGAGCCACTCATCAAACTCTGGTGTGTCCATTGATGTAATCGTACACACCTTCTCCAACTTCCCACTTAGGCTCCGACCACCCCTGCTGAATGGCCTGTCTCTTCCTCTGCTTGTCATTTTCAAAAGACCCCTTTGACAAAGTCCCTATAGAAGAGTAGTATTTGTGGAAGCAGGTATATAGAACCACTTAATGATTATGTGCTGGAAGCAGGTATATCAAACCCCTTAATCAGTTTTTTTAGGGGCAACAGGTATATCACACCAGTTGCAAATTGTTGTTCTAATAGTGTTTGTCCCTCTGTATAGCTGCGGTATCTCAGCAGAACCGCACACAACTTCTGCACAATACAAATGCAGTATATAGAAAGTATATTATAGATATATCACACCCCTGCCTCAATCCGTTTTTTTAGGGGGCAACTGGTATTTTACACCAGTTGCAATTAGTTGTTCCAATAGCGTTCGACCCTTTGTATATCTGTGGTATCTCAGCAGAACCGCACACAACTGCTGCACAATACAAATGCACTATATAAAAATTATTGTCACGAGGGTGTCAAGTACCACGTCTGACTCCGTTATACCCGGGGTCAGGAAGTCGCAGCAGGTGGCTGTGCGCTCTATGTCTAAAGATCGCGCTGTTACTTAATGGTAGCTTTCTGTGTTTGCCTTGCAATCCTTTTTGTCTCACTCAGGGATCCGTAGCTTCTTCTCCTCAGCTGTTTCTTGTCCGGCACTCCCAATCTCCTTATATTCCCCTCTCCCACTTCTCTGGTTGCCAGATATAGAGCTTCCTGCCTAGACTTCTATACTGACCCATTGGAGCTGTGCAGCTGTTATTCCTGGTTGTCCTACCAGAGCATTACCCTCCGGATCCCTGTTGGTCTTTTGTTGTCCGCTGTTGTCGCCCACCTGAGATTATATGTTTCGTCAGTATTGTCTGTCCTCTCCCTGGTGTTTTCCTTTAGTGTTAGTGGTGCGGACTAGTGTTCCCACCGCCCTATTCACTACTTAGGGCTCATCTTAAGGAAAGCCAGGGTTTAGGCACGTGATCGGCGTAAGGGTGAAAAACCCATCTAGGGACGTCAGGGCAGTCAGGTGCCAGCCTCAAGGTGAGTTAGGGGTCACTATCTTTCCCTCTCCCTTGGACAGGGCCTTCCCTTTTTCCTCCCTTTGCGTCACGTATGTGATCGGCACGCTGGTCGTGATAATTATATTACACGTCTATCACACCCCTGCCTCAATCAGTTTTTTTTGGGGGGGCAACTCATATATCACACCAATTGCAATTAGTTGTTCCAATAGCGTTTGTCCCTCTGTATAGCTGCGGTATCTCAGCAGAACCGCACGCAACTGCTGCACAATAAAAATTGACTATATAGAAATGATATTATAGGTATATCACACCCCTGCCTCAATCAGTTTTTTGGGGGGGCAACGCGTATATCACACCAGTTGCAATTAGTTGTTCCAATAGCGTTTGACCCTTTGTATAGCTGCGGTATCGCAGCAGAACCACACACAACTGCTGTACAATAAAAATGTACTATATAGAAATTATAATATAGGTATATCACCCCCCTGACTCAATCAGTTTTTATGGGGGGGCAACTGGTGTATCACACCAGTTGCAATTAGCTATTCTAATAGCGTTTGTCGCTCTGTATAGCTGCGGTATCGCTGCAGAACCGCACACAACTGCTGCACAATACAAATGCACTATATAGAAATGATATTATAGGTATATCACACCCCTGCCTCAATCAGTTTTATTTGGGATGCATCTGGTATATCACACCAGTTGCAATTAGTTGTTCCAATACCGTTTGTCCCTCTGTATAGCTGCGGTATCTCAGCAGACCCTCACACAACTGCTGCACAATACAAATGCACTATATAGAAAGTATATTATAGGTATATCACACCCCTGCCTCAATCAGTCTTTTTGGGGGGCAACTGGTATATCACACCAGTTGAAATTAGTTATTCTAATAGCGTTTGTCCCTCTGTATAGCTGCAGTATCGCAGCAGAACCACACACAACTGCTGCACAATACAAATAAACTATAGTATACTTTCTATACCCCTCTGTATGTCACACCTATCGATAGCACTCCTATACCATTCCTTAAAAGGACTTTTGTGGCCCTATTAGCTAGCGTTTGGTGTCCCTAACAGTCTGTCCCTGCTTGACACAGCAACCTCTCCCTACACTGGCTAAAGACTGAATGTAAAATGGCGTCCAGATCGGGTTTATTTATAGGGTATGGGGGGTGTCCATGTGCTGAAATGTCTCAATTGGCTGTCCTGTAGCACTTGATGGAAGTGTCATGGGTCAAACTTCTGCATAATGCAAAAGAATATGGCGCCGGCGGACATTGCCATATGTTCGCCTGTTCGGAGAATCGCGAACGAGCAAAGTTTGCCGCGAAACGACCGCCGGACGAAAAACGAAAGGCCATCTGTAATGAAAATATAAGAATACATAAATCACTGAAAAAAGGTGCAGCACAATAATATGCGACTGACTGATAGTTTAAAAGGGTTTTGGAACCGCGCTGCTAGAGACTATGTCTCCCGGTCATCAGTGAATAAAAAGGGTGTCAGCCCCTCTCCTCAATACCCGCCGGATCCAGTCCTCCCCAGAACTCTCTCACTGCAGGGCTGAAAGGAAATGGGCAGAATAGTGAAGCACCCTTTACACTCTTTTTACAAAAGGTTTTATTCTACTCACAAAGGTTCGTAGGCAAAAGGCATAAAATCAATATCAGTCGTCACATTCCTGCCCGACCCGGGTTTCGCTACCTTGCTTCTTCAGGGGCGATAACTGCGCATGCTTGCAGTCAAGCCTCTTAAATAGCCCAGCTGATTAAATTACACAGGCCGGTCTAATTTCGGATCATCACATGATTCTACAACATCATTAACATAACATGATCTAAAGGCATCATTCACAATTCATACATAATAAAAATACCATCAGTGATCCTTTGACACAATCACGTTTCAAACATAAAAAGCATATACAATATAAAACTGCGAGAGGATTTTCTCTCTCTCTTACCAATTGATACACAAATACATATATCTCTCTACCCTTTCGGGTTACCGCAATTCCATATATTCAATCTATGTCTCTAACCTCCTTATAGAAACTCTTATCCCATATTCTAATCATACCATCCAATATCTCAAACGTCATATATTAGGACCACAATCTCGATATTATACCTTGATATCGGTCTATTCTGAGGACATAGTTCCTATGTTCTCCACCCACCTCTGGGGCGTTTCTTCAGGTGTAATCCACCTACTCCCGTGGCGTCACTCGGGTGTTTCCGACCTCTCCTCCACCCAGACATCCACATCACAAGGCTCCACCGTTCAATCAGACAGTCAAGCCAAAGTGACGTCACTCGAAGGTCCTTAAGAGGTCAGGTAGGGAACAGCCAACTTCACCATCGGTGAGAACAATATTTCTCATGCATTTATCCCAATATAGGTGCCACTACTCCTTAGTTCCCCTCCCTCTCCTGGGGTACCACTTGGATGTCCTTCCCCATTACGTGTCACTCAGGTGTTCTCGACCCCGCCTCCACCCCGTCACCCACATCACAAGGTTCCACCGTCCAATAGGACAGGCAGGCCAATATGACGTGGCTCAAGGTCCTTAAGGGGCCAGGTACAGAACAACCGGTTACTCCACTGTTTGGGATCATTTTATACTAAACACTTTATACCAAACATGGTTTTAGGTCAAATTCGATGTTAAGACCACTGGGTTGTAGGGTCCCTAATTTATAGATCCACTCTACCTCTTTTTTGTTGATCTGTGCCAATGAGTCCCCCCCGCGCCAGTGCGGTTTAATTGTTTCCACACCAGCAAATTTTAAACCTTGCGGGCTTTTTCCGTGCACCAATTTAAAATGTGCTGATACGCTGTGGGTCATCAGGCCTTTCTTGATGTTCCGTAGGTGTTCTTGTACCCTAACCTTCAGCTTCCTGATAGTCCTACCCACGTACTGGAGCCCACAAGGGCACTCCAGTACATATATGATGCCCTCATTTTCACATGAGCAATTATTCCTTATGCGGAATTCGGCCCCTTTCTTTTTGGATACTATAGAGTTAATACTCCTCTGTCTTTCTTTTTGATTGCGGTTTTTACAGCCTGCACAAAATCCGCACCAAGTGAATTTTCCTACTTCTTTTTTCACTTTTATATTTACAGGGGGAATGGCACTATGCACAAGTTTTTCTTTAATGCTAGCCGCTTTTTTGAAGATAAAAGGGGGGTTCACTGGTATTATTTTTCCTATTATCGGGTCGTTTCTTAATACTCCCCAGTTCTTTTTTACCATTTTCTTGAGGTTACCAGACATGGAACAGAACTTGGTCACAAAGGAAAACCTATAATCCCTATCCTTCTTTTCCATTTTTTCTTTTGTGTGTTCCCTTCTTCCCTCTCTTTCTCTTTCCACATTTTGTATGCACATATCTAGATTGGCCTCGTCATACCCTCTTTCCACAAACCTGTTTTTGAGTACCCCACATTGTGTTCTGTAGTCACTCACTTCTGTACAATTACGAGCCATTCTCTTGAACTGACCTTTCGGTATGTTCTTGAGCCATGGGCCGTAGTGACAGCTCTTCATATCAATGTAAGAGTTTACATCTGTTTCTTTGAAGTATGAAGTTGTTAAAAAGCTACCATTTTCTATCCGAATACATAGATCCAAAAAGTTAACACTACTGTTGCTGATCTCTCCCACAAATCGTAGATTCCAATCATTGACATTCAGCTGGGAAATAAAGGACTCAAGTCCCTCTCTCTCCCCTTCCCACACTAGGAGACAGTCATCAATATACCTCCTCCAGAAGGTCAATTTGCCCCCTGGGGTATCTGCTCCCAGTGTGGGAAGGATCGAGTTTTCCTCCCAAGCCCCCATGAAAATATTAGCAAAACTGGGGGCGAATTTCGCCCCCATCGCCGTGCCAATACACTGAACATAATGCGAGTCTTTAAACCAAAAATAATTGTAATCAAGGCAATAACTGAGGCACTCCAAGATAAAGGTTCCTTGCTGATCTCCTATTTTTTCATCCCTCATAATTCTGTTCTCCACCGCCTTCATTCCTAATTTTTTAGGGATAACTGTATATAAGGATGCCACATCAATTGTGGCCATCCATGTATTAACAGTAGGGGGATTCAGATCTTTAATAAGGCTTAGTACAGACCCGGTATCTTTTAAGTGTGAGGGATTCTGCAGAACATATCCCTGCAGGTAAAAATCGATATACTCCGTGATCCTACACGTCAGAGAGTTGAGCCCCGAAATAATTGGCCTCCCTGGGGGGTCCAAAGGATTCTTATGGACCTTAGGTAGATGGTATATCACCGGTACCAGGGGAAATGGAATAGTGAGATATTCATACTCTTTTTTGTTCAGTATTCCTTTCCTAAAACCCTCAGTTAATATACCATCTAGAATCCGTTTGTACTCCTGGGTGGGGTTGCTCTTTAGTTTTCTGTACGTTGTTGTATCAGAAACTAATCTTAACATTTCGGTCTCATATTTTTCTTTACTCATTACAACAACCCCCCCCCCCCCCCTTTATCTGCCGGCTTTATAATAATATCCGTATTCCTTTCTAGGTCTTTAAGGGCTTTTCTCTCTTTATAGGTGAGATTGTACACCACCTTATCTACATCCATCTCCTCCAGCTCTTTTAGTAACCCGGTTTTAAAAGCCTCTACGCATTCATTATTAGGGTTTTTCGGGAAGAATTTGGATTTTTCCTTCATTTTTGTGTGTAGGATCTCCTCTTTTGTGTTTGACCCATTAGTTATCACTGCAGGGTTAGTATTCTGTACTACCGGGTTATTAATCCAATATTTCGCCATGTTTATTTTCCGGATAAATTTGTGTATGTCCAGAAATGCCTCAAATTTGTTAATTTTTTGACTTGGTGCATACTTTAGGCCCTTCTTTAGAACGTTCACTTCCCCTTCTGTTAAATTATGATCGCTCAGATTAAAGATTCCTTTTAGGTCTCCTTGCACCTTTTCATTTTTGGGCTTATTTTTCCTTTCTCCCCGTTTTCCTCTATCAGACTTCTTTTTTGTGGTGTCCTCGTTGCCTGTTCTTTTATTTCTCCCTCCCTCTGTACTCCTTTTATACTCTGATGGGGAAAATTCTGTTCACCTTGTTGTTTAAAATTTGGTCTATTTCCCTCACAGTTGTCTCTTTTTAGATCTTCTCCATAACTACTATTTTCATATTGGGCCCCTTTCTCAGGATAGTTTGGACCATAGTTCTCATTATAATTCTCTTGTGGTCTCCAATTGGGTTTTCCTTTGTACCCTCCCCCTTGGTACGGCTGTCTGTACGGTGGTCTATACTGTTGTCGCCTATATCCATTATTTTGTCCATAATTTCCACTGTTTTGCCCTCCGCTATACCCATAGTTTTGACCCCAGCCCCCCTCCTGTTGTCCTCTATAATTGTGCTGGTATGCATTGGTCTGTGGGTATCTATTATCAAACCGTCTCCCAAATTGTGGCTCCCGTGTATATTCATTTGGTTGGTATGTACGTTCATGGTTTCTATATTCATTTCCATAATTTCGTTGCGGTATATATTCATTAATTTGCTGATTATAATTAAAAGCCTTTTGTTTCCCAACCCCATTATCGTGTTTCCTAAAACCTCCAGTGTAATTTCCTAAACTCGGATTAATAACACTGCATTCATCCGCCGGTGCCGTATCTAACATAGTCTCCACTATATGCTTCTGTTTACTTTTCCATTTATACACCATATCCGATTTATAATCATTACAGATTTTGGCGTATTTTTTCTGTTTTTTACTCCTTACTTCTTTTTCAGATTTTACTACAGATTCTTGACATTGTTTACTGCATTTCTCATATAACTCCTTATTAGTGCTTATCATTGGTTTGATATCTTCTTGCAGTTCATCTATAGCCTTATTGATCTTCCTTAATTTACTTTTCCTAACAGTGATGATATACTGCATAACCTTCCATGCACATTCATTCATTATTTTTTCCCAGCCCACTAGGTCATCCTCCTCCTCAGTAACTAAAGGGAGTTGCCATCTCAAACCTTCTGGGATCTTGCCTTCCATAAGGAATCGTTCCAAAGAGGCAATGTCCCAGGTGGTTCTGATTTCCCTAGTGAACTCCCTTTCTAATTTCACAAACATAGCTCGCATATCATCCGACCCTTTATCGGTCTCAACAGGAGTATCACAGAAAGCATCAAAATTACATTTAAAGTTCGCTCTAAAATCAAAAATGTCCATGATGTTAACAAGACTTGACAACCTACTAGTACAAATCAAATACAAAAAACAGAAAGTCAGTCCTGTGTCCCAACACGGACAAGTTACTTGCGCTGCTGCAGGTCCCGAAGTAGTGTGGTAGGTCGTTCACACCGATATAAGCAATTTAAAAGGGTTTTGGAACCGCGCTGCTAGAGACTATGTCTCCCGGTCATCAGTGAATAAAAAGGGTGTCAGCCCCTCTCCTCAATACCCGCCGGATCCAGTCCTCCCCAGAACTCTCTCACTGCAGGGCTGAAAGGAAATGGGCAGAATAGTGAAGCACCCTTTACACTCTTTTTACAAAAGGTTTTATTCTACTCACAAAGGTTCGTAGGCAAAAGGCATAAAATCAATATCAGTCGTCACATTCCTGCCCGACCCGGGTTTCGCTACCTTGCTTCTTCAGGGGCGATAACTGCGCATGCTTGCAGTCAAGCCTCTTAAATAGCCCAGCTGATTAAATTACACAGGCCGGTCTAATTTCGGATCATCACATGATTCTACAACATCATTAACATAACATGATCTAAAGGCATCATTCACAATTCATACATAATAAAAATACCATCAGTGATCCTTTGACACAATCACGTTTCAAACATAAAAAGCATATACAATATAAAACTGCGAGAGGATTTTCTCTCTCTCTTACCAATTGATACACAAATACATATATCTCTCTACCCTTTCGGGTTACCGCAATTCCATATATTCAATCTATGTCTCTAACCTCCTTATAGAAACTCTTATCCCATATTCTAATCATACCATCCAATATCTCAAACGTCATATATTAGGACCACAATCTCGATATTATACCTTGATATCGGTCTATTCTGAGGACATAGTTCCTATGTTCTCCACCCACCTCTGGGGCGTTTCTTCAGGTGTAATCCACCTACTCCCGTGGCGTCACTCGGGTGTTTCCGACCTCTCCTCCACCCAGACATCCACATCACAAGGCTCCACCGTTCAATCAGACAGTCAAGCCAAAGTGACGTCACTCGAAGGTCCTTAAGAGGTCAGGTAGGGAACAGCCAACTTCACCATCGGTGAGAACAATATTTCTCATGCATTTATCCCAATATAGGTGCCACTACTCCTTAGTTCCCCTCCCTCTCCTGGGGTACCACTTGGATGTCCTTCCCCATTACGTGTCACTCAGGTGTTCTCGACCCCGCCTCCACCCCGTCACCCACATCACAAGGTTCCACCGTCCAATAGGACAGGCAGGCCAATATGACGTGGCTCAAGGTCCTTAAGGGGCCAGGTACAGAACAACCGGTTACTCCACTGTTTGGGATCATTTTATACTAAACACTTTATACCAAACATGGTTTTAGGTCAAATTCGATGTTAAGACCACTGGGTTGTAGGGTCCCTAATTTATAGATCCACTCTACCTCTTTTTTGTTGATCTGTGCCAATGAGTCCCCCCCCGCGCCAGTGCGGTTTAATTGTTTCCACACCAGCAAATTTTAAACCTTGCGGGCTTTTTCCGTGCACCAATTTAAAATGTGCTGATACGCTGTGGGTCATCAGGCCTTTCTTGATGTTCCGTAGGTGTTCTTGTACCCTAACCTTCAGCTTCCTGATAGTCCTACCCACGTACTGGAGCCCACAAGGGCACTCCAGTACATATATGATGCCCTCATTTTCACATGAGCAATTATTCCTTATGCGGAATTCGGCCCCTTTCTTTTTGGATACTATAGAGTTAATACTCCTCTGTCTTTCTTTTTGATTGCGGTTTTTACAGCCTGCACAAAATCCGCACCAAGTGAATTTTCCTACTTCTTTTTTCACTTTTATATTTACAGGGGGAATGGCACTATGCACAAGTTTTTCTTTAATGCTAGCCGCTTTTTTGAAGATAAAAGGGGGGTTCACTGGTATTATTTTTCCTATTATCGGGTCGTTTCTTAATACTCCCCAGTTCTTTTTTACCATTTTCTTGAGGTTACCAGACATGGAACAGAACTTGGTCACAAAGGAAAACCTATAATCCCTATCCTTCTTTTCCATTTTTTCTTTTGTGTGTTCCCTTCTTCCCTCTCTTTCTCTTTCCACATTTTGTATGCACATATCTAGATTGGCCTCGTCATACCCTCTTTCCACAAACCTGTTTTTGAGTACCCCACATTGTGTTCTGTAGTCACTCACTTCTGTACAATTACGAGCCATTCTCTTGAACTGACCTTTCGGTATGTTCTTGAGCCATGGGCCGTAGTGACAGCTCTTCATATCAATGTAAGAGTTTACATCTGTTTCTTTGAAGTATGAAGTTGTTAAAAAGCTACCATTTTCTATCCGAATACATAGATCCAAAAAGTTAACACTACTGTTGCTGATCTCTCCCACAAATCGTAGATTCCAATCATTGACATTCAGCTGGGAAATAAAGGACTCAAGTCCCTCTCTCTCCCCTTCCCACACTAGGAGACAGTCATCAATATACCTCCTCCAGAAGGTCAATTTGCCCCCTGGGGTATCTGCTCCCAGTGTGGGAAGGATCGAGTTTTCCTCCCAAGCCCCCATGAAAATATTAGCAAAACTGGGGGCGAATTTCGCCCCCATCGCCGTGCCAATACACTGAACATAATGCGAGTCTTTAAACCAAAAATAATTGTAATCAAGGCAATAACTGAGGCACTCCAAGATAAAGGTTCCTTGCTGATCTCCTATTTTTTCATCCCTCATAATTCTGTTCTCCACCGCCTTCATTCCTAATTTTTTAGGGATAACTGTATATAAGGATGCCACATCAATTGTGCCCATCCATGTATTAACAGTAGGGGGATTCAGATCTTTAATAAGGCTTAGTACAGACCCGGTATCTTTTAAGTGTGAGGGATTCTGCAGAACATATCCCTGCAGGTAAAAATCGATATACTCCGTGATCCTACACGTCAGAGAGTTGAGCCCCGAAATAATTGGCCTCCCTGGGGGGTCCAAAGGATTCTTATGGACCTTAGGTAGATGGTATATCACCGGTACCAGGGGAAATGGAATAGTGAGATATTCATACTCTTTTTTGTTCAGTATTCCTTTCCTAAAACCCTCAGTTAATATACCATCTAGAATCCGTTTGTACTCCTGGGTGGGGTTGCTCTTTAGTTTTCTGTACGTTGTTGTATCAGAAACTAATCTTAACATTTCGGTCTCATATTTTTCTTTACTCATTACAACAACCCCCCCCCCCTTTATCTGCCGGCTTTATAATAATATCCGTATTCCTTTCTAGGTCTTTAAGGGCTTTTCTCTCTTTATAGGTGAGATTGTACACCACCTTATCTACATCCATCTCCTCCAGCTCTTTTAGTAACCCGGTTTTAAAAGCCTCTACGCATTCATTATTAGGGTTTTTCGGGAAGAATTTGGATTTTTCCTTCATTTTTGTGTGTAGGATCTCCTCTTTTGTGTTTGACCCATTAGTTATCACTGCAGGGTTAGTATTCTGTACTACCGGGTTATTAATCCAATATTTCGCCATGTTTATTTTCCGGATAAATTTGTGTATGTCCAGAAATGCCTCAAATTTGTTAATTTTTTGACTTGGTGCATACTTTAGGCCCTTCTTTAGAACGTTCACTTCCCCTTCTGTTAAATTATGATCGCTCAGATTAAAGATTCCTTTTAGGTCTCCTTGCACCTTTTCATTTTTGGGCTTATTTTTCCTTTCTCCCCGTTTTCCTCTATCAGACTTCTTTTTTGTGGTGTCCTCGTTGCCTGTTCTTTTATTTCTCCCTCCCTCTGTACTCCTTTTATACTCTGATGGGGAAAATTCTGTTCACCTTGTTGTTTAAAATTTGGTCTATTTCCCTCACAGTTGTCTCTTTTTAGATCTTCTCCATAACTACTATTTTCATATTGGGCCCCTTTCTCAGGATAGTTTGGACCATAGTTCTCATTATAATTCTCTTGTGGTCTCCAATTGGGTTTTCCTTTGTACCCTCCCCCTTGGTACGGCTGTCTGTACGGTGGTCTATACTGTTGTCTCCTATATCCATTATTTTGTCCATAATTTCCACTGTTTTGCCCTCCTCTATACCCATAGTTTTGACCCCAGCCCCCCTCCTGTTGTCCTCTATAATTGTGCTGGTATGCATTGGTCTGTGGGTATCTATTATCAAACCGTCTCCCAAATTGTGGCTCCCGTGTATATTCATTTGGTTGGTATGTACGTTCATGGTTTCTATATTCATTTCCATAATTTCGTTGCGGTATATATTCATTAATTTGCTGATTATAATTAAAAGCCTTTTGTTTCCCAACCCCATTATCGTGTTTCCTAAAACCTCCAGTGTAATTTCCTAAACTCGGATTAATAACACTGCATTCATCCGCCGGTGCCGTATCTAACATAGTCTCCACTATATGCTTCTGTTTACTTTTCCATTTATACACCATATCCGATTTATAATCATTACAGATTTTGTCGTATTTTTTCTGTTTTTTACTCCTTACTTCTTTTTCAGATTTTACTACAGATTCTTGACATTGTTTACTGCATTTCTCATATAACTCCTTATTAGTGCTTATCATTGGTTTGATCTCTTCTTGCAGTTCATCTATAGCCTTATTGATCTTCCTTAATTTACTTTTCCTAACAGTGATGATATACTGCATAACCTTCCATGCACATTCATTCATTATTTTTTCCCAGCCCACTAGGTCATCCTCCTCCTCAGTAACTAAAGGGAGTTGCCATCTCAAACCTTCTGGGATCTTGCCTTCCATAAGGAATCGTTCCAAAGAGGCAATGTCCCAGGTGGTTCTGATTTCCCTAGTGAACTCCCTTTCTAATTTCACAAACATAGCTCGCATATCATCCGACCCTTTATCGGTCTCAACAGGAGTATCACAGAAAGCATCAAAATTACATTTAAAGTTCGCTCTAAAATCAAAAATGTCCATGATGTTAACAAGACTTGACAACCTACTAGTACAAATCAAATACAAAAAACAGAAAGTCAGTCCTGTGTCCCAACACGGACAAGTTACTTGCGCTGCTGCAGGTCCCGAAGTAGTGTGGTAGGTCGTTCACACCGATATAAGCAATTTAAAAGGGTTTTGGAACCGCGCTGCTAGAGACTATGTCTCCCGGTCATCAGTGAACACCTGAGTGACACGTAATGGGGAAGGACATCCAAGTGGTACCCCAGGAGAGGGAGGGGAACTAAGGAGTAGTGGCACCTATATTGGGATAAATGCATGAGAAATATTGTTCTCACCGATGGTGAAGTTGGCTGTTCCCTACCTGACCTCTTAAGGACCTTCGAGTGACGTCACTTTGGCTTGACTGTCTGATTGAACGGTGGAGCCTTGTGATGTGGATGTCTGGGTGGAGGAGAGGTCGGAAACACCCGAGTGACGCCACGGGAGTAGGTGGATTACACCTGAAGAAACGCCCCAGAGGTGGGTGGAGAACATAGGAACTATGTCCTCAGAATAGACCGATATCAAGGTATAATATCGAGATTGTGGTCCTAATATATGACGTTTGAGATATTGGATGGTATGATTAGAATATGGGATAAGAATTTCTATAAGGAGGTTAGAGACATAGATTGAATATATGGAATTGCGGTAACCCGAAAGGGTAGAGAGATATATGTATTTGTGTATCAATTGGTAAGAGAGAGAGAAAATCCTCTCGCAGTTTTATATTGTATATGCTTTTTATGTTTGAAACGTGATTGTGTCAAAGGATCACTGATGGTATTTTTATTATGTATGAATTGTGAATGATGCCTTTAGATCATGTTATGTTAATGATGTTGTAGAATCATGTGATGATCCGAAATTAGACCGGCCTGTGTAATTTAATCAGCTGGGCTATTTAAGAGGCTTGACTGCAAGCATGCGCAGTTATCGCCCCTGAAGAAGCAAGGTAGCGAAACCCGGGTCGGGCAGGAATGTGACGACTGATATTGATTTTATGCCTTTTGCCTACGAACCTTTGTGAGTAGAATAAAACCTTTTGTAAAAAGAGTGTAAAGGGTGCTTCACTATTCTGCCCATTTCCTTTCAGCCCTGCAGTGAGAGAGTTCTGGGGAGGACTGGATCCGGCGGGTATTGAGGAGAGGGGCTGACACCCTTTTTATTCACTGATGACCGGGAGACATAGTCTCTAGCAGCGCGGTTCCAAAACCCTTTTAAATTGCTTATATCGGTGTGAACGACCTACCACACTACTTCGGGACCTGCAGCAGCGCAAGTAACTTGTCCGTGTTGGGACACAGGACTGAATTTCTGTTTTTTGTATTTGACTGACTGATAGTGACTGGCTGATGTTAAAAGCTGAGACTTTAGCCAATATATTCTAGTCAGGAACATATCGGAGCCCTACGCACCCCGTCAAGGTGTCTGAGTGTTACGTGGGTCCTACCGCTAAACTACCTATCATGTGTGAACACAGTCTGATAGGTGCTAAGGACCGACTCACAGCCAAACTCCTACATACCTCCATAGTAAAATCACTAATACAATGGGAGGGAGGAGGAGGCTGCGAGCCCCACCTATAACAGGCCATGTGACACAGGCTACCAGGTGCACCCGAATGTTACCAATGACAAGCATTAGCATATTCAATACATGTAAAGAAAAATCACTGAGTAAAGTGGCCTAAATCGGAGGAAATGCTTAACCCCAAACACTGTAGCATGTTTATAATCGGCGGAGCAATTCCTCCGCAAGTGATCCGTTGCTAACGGCAATCCCCAGCAAAAATGCATATAATAGAGGATGCCGGCAGAGGACCACATGCACCACAAAAACATCCTACACAAGATTAAATAATGTGTGGATGAAAATATAAGAATATCATATCTTTTCATCTTATGTTATATTATATCTTAGAATCTTATATTTTCATCCACACATTATTTCATGTTGTGTAGGAGGTTTTTGTGGTGCATGTGGTCCGCTGCCGGCATCCTCCATTGCATACATTTTTGCTGGGGATTGCCGTTAGCAATGGATCTCATTCGGAGGAATTGCTCCCCCGATTATAAACACGCTACAGTGTTTGGGGTTAAGCATTTCCTCCCATTTAGGCCACTTTACTCAGTGATTTTGTCATGACCGCTACCCCAGCAGCAGTCGTGTCGCACCAGACGGAGGGGAAGGGGGACCCTTATCTACGGATGGGAATAGTATGGCCACCCCTGACTAACCCTAAGCTGGCACCTGTCTGCCCTGATTCCCTAGACGGGGTGGGAACCGTTTCGGCGAGCAGGATGCCTAAACCCTCAGTCACCCTACCAAGCCTAGAGTGGGGAAAGGCCGATGGGAGCACTAGTCACCATCACTCATGTCTAGGAGAACAGCAGGGGAAGACAGCAACAAACAAACTATATCAGAGATAGACTTATCCAGTCACGAGCAGAGAAGGCGATCCCAATCACGACAAACCACGCCGGACAAGAGCTCCACAGTAACACCATCAAACGATCTCCTTCAAAGGTCAGAATAGAACTGGAAGTAAGGACTATATCTGGCAATGACTGCAAGTGAAAGTGAAACTAATATAGTAGCTGGGAGTGGCAGACAGGACTCACCTGAGAAGGATGCCTACAAACTCCCAGTCAGGACAAAAAGGTTCACAAGGCAAAACCCAGATGACATACCCTGAACCACGGAGCAAACTCACAAGCTATCGCGAGTAGCAAGTCGCTGCGACCTTCTCCTCCCAGACCTGTCTGGATCAGTCACAGTCGTGACAGTACCCCCCTTTCTATGAGGGGCCCCTGGACCCTCAAGACCAGGCCTCTCCGGATGGTAGCTATGAAAAGCCCGAATGAGTCTGTCCGCTTTTATCTCTGATGCTGGAACCCACATTCTCTCTTCGGAACCATAACCTTTCCAGTGCACCAAGAGAGCGGCGAACATATCGTGAATCAACAATCTTTTCTACCTGAAACTCAAGACTGCCATCAACAACCACCGGTGGAGGCGGTAGTGGCAATGGTTCAGGAGGTTCTACATATCTCTTAAGCAGAGATCTGTGGAAGACATTATGGATCCTTAGAGTCTGAGGTAGCTCCAGACGAAAAGCCACGGGTTAATGATCTTAATTACCCTATAAGGACCAATAAATCTCGGACCTAATTTCCACGAGGGAACCTTCAACTTGATATTTCTGGTAGACAACCACACCAAGTCATTCACCCCAAGGTCCGGACCTTCAGAGCGCTTCCTATCAGCCGCAAGTTTGTATCTACCACCAATTCTCTTCAAACTTTCTTGCACACTCTGCCACACTGAAGAAAGTGAAGACGCAAATCGTTCCTCCTCGGGAATCCCAGACGGCCCCCCCTCACTAAACGTACAAAACTGAAGATGGAAACCATACGCACCAAAAAATGGTGACTTATCGGTGGATTCTTGACGACGATTATTAATGGCAAACTCGGCTAACGGTAAATAAGATGACCATTCCTCCTGATTTTCGGAAACAAAGCATCTCAAATATGTCTCTAGGTTTTGATTGGTACGTTCAGTCTGACCGTTGGACTGTGGATGGAAAGATGAAGAAAACGACAGATGAACCCCTAAACGAGAACAAAAAGCTTTCCAAAATTTAGAAACGAATTGGGTACCACGATCCGAAACAATATCGGAAGGGACCCCGTGAAGCTTCACGATGTGGTCAATAAAAACCTGAGCCAGTGTGTTAGCATTAGGCAATGCGGCAAGAGCAATAAAGTGCACCATTTTACTGAATCTGTCAACAACTACAAGAATAACAGTCTTCCCCGCTGATACTGGTAGATCCGTAATGAAATCCATTGACAGGTGCGTCCAAGGCCTGTTGGGGATGGCCAGAGGTAAAAGACGCCCTGCCGGACGAGTATGATCTACCTTAGAACGAGCACAGGTAGCACATGCAGACACAAAATTCAACACCTCCTGGCGCCATTTAGGCCACCAGAACCGACGAGACACTAACTCAGAGGTTGCCCTACTACCTGGGTGTCCTGCCAGTGTGGAGTTATGGTGTTCTTTTAGTATCTCCAGTCGTAAATTTTCTGGCACAAACAGTTTACCCGAGGGGCAGGAGGCCGGGGCGTCCCCCTGAGCTTCCAACACCCTCCCCTCCAAACCTGAGTGTAATGCAGAGACCACCACCCCCTTTTGCAAAATGGGCTCTGGTACCTCAACATAACCCCCACCAGGAAAACTTCGAGACAATGCATCCGCCTTAGTATTTTTTGCCCCCGGGCGATAGGTTATTACAAATTTAAACCTAGTAAAAAAATAACGACCACCGAGCCTGTCTAGGGGTGAGACGTTTAGCAGACTCCAGATATAATAAGTTTTTGTGATCAGCAATCACCGTGACGGGATGAACCGCCCCCTCCAAAAAATGACGCCACTACTCAAAAGCCAACTTAATAGCCAAAAGTTCCCTGTTGCCAATATCATAGTTCCTTTCTGCAGTAGACAATTTCTTCGCAAAGAAAGCACATGGACGCCATTCACCAGGGGACGGGCCCTGAGATAGTACCGCTCCCACCCCCACCTCTGATGCGTCAACCTCTACAATAAAAGGAAGCGAGACATCTGGCTGTACGAGAATAGGGGCCGAGGTGAATCTCTCCTTCAGAGATGCAAAGGCAGTTTTGGCTGCATGTGACCATTTGGAAAAATCGGATCCCTTTCAGGTCATGTCCGTCAGTGGTTTGACCACCAAGGAATAGTTCTTTATAAACTTTCTATAAAAATTGGCAAACCCCAGGAAGCGTTGCAATGCCTTCAGGTTCTCAGGCAGATCCCAGTCTATAATCGCCCGGACTTTCTCTGGATCCATGCGGAAACCTGAATCTGACAACACATACCCCAGAAATGGCAGTTCTTTTACGGCGAACACACATTTTTCTAACTTAGCAAACAATTTGTTGGCCCTTAATATCTGCAGCACTTGTCTCACATGGATCTTATGTGTATCCAGATCCGGGGAATAGACCAGGATGTCATCAAGATATATCACAACAAATCTCCCGATAAGGTGACTAAAAATATCGTTGACAAAATGTTGGAATACCGCAGGCGCATTAGTAAGACCAAATGGCATGACCAGATTTTCATAATGCCCTTCCGGAGTATTAAAAGCCGTCTTTCACTCATCCCCCTCTTTGATGCGAACCAGGTTATAGGCTCCTCTGAGATCCATTTTGGAGAACCATTTAGCACCAGCAACCTGATTAAAGAGGTCGGGAATAAGAGGAAGAGGATAGGGATCTCGGATAGTTATCCGGTTTAATTCCCGGAAATCCAGGCAAGGACGTAGGCCCCCATCTTTCTTTTTAACGAAAAAGAACCCTGCAGCCACAGGTGAAGAAGAGGGTCTGATGTGTCCCTTAGCCAAACTCTCCGAAATATAATCTTTCATAGCCTTCCTCTCCGGGCCGAAAAGATTGTATAACCGGGTTTTAGGTAGTTCGGCCCCAGGTAGTAGATTAATCGGGCAATCATATGGACGATGAGGTGGTAACCCCTGACAACCCTTCTCAGAGAACACATCCATAAAATCTGACAGAAAGGCAGGTAAAGATGTTACAGAGAGTGTAGAGCACCTACTACTCAAGCAGTTGTCCTTACAATGTTCACTCCACTCCACAATCTCCCCAGCCTGCCAATCCACCACTGGATTGTGAGTCACCAGCCAGGGAAGCCCCAATACCATAGGAGCCGGAATACCGTCCAGGACATAACACAAGATATGCTCTTTATGGAGGTCCCCTACCTGCAGATGGATATTATGAATGATCTGAGTTAACTCTTTCTGAGTAAGAGGGGAGGAGTCGATTGCAAAAACAGGAATAGTTCTGCGTATCGGTTCTGGAGTAAATCCCAGAGCCTGAGCAAATCGTGAATCCACCAAGTTGACCCACGCCCCACTGTCCAAAAAGACGGAACAGATCTCAGTCTTATTGCCCGCCTCAACGGTAGCAGACAACAAAAACTGAGACATGCGTATGGAGGAAACGAATACGCCCAGACTGTTATCCTCCGCACAATCTGGGGACTCTAGTTTTCCCGGCGGCTCCTTTGTTTGTGGTCTCTTGGGTTCTGAGGGACAAACCTTTACAAAATGACCCCTCCCCCACAACGAAAACAAACCTCTGACCTACAGCTGAACTTAGGAGGATTCACCCGTCTAGTGGCGCCCCCTATGTGCATTGGTTCGACTGGATCATAACAAACCGATCCCTGCCCTATAGAGGCCTCCGTAAAATTTAATAGTCTCTCCCTGAGTCGTCTGTCGATTCTTATGGACAGAGACATAGCAGCCTCCAGAGACCCAGGGACCTCGTATACCGCCAGCGCGTCTTTTAATTTTTCAGACAACCCCTGGCAGAACTGACTCCTAAGGGTTGAGTCGTTCCATAACGTGTCAGTAGCCCACCTACGGAATTCGGAACAATATAGTTCAGCAGACCGGTTCTCTTGCCGAAGTCTACGTAGCTTAGACTCAGCCAGTGAGACCCTGTCCGGGTCATCATATACGAGACCCAGGGCTTCAAAAAACTCCTCCACTGATTGTAAGGCCAGAGAGTCTGATGGTAGGGAGAAAGCCCAAGCCTGCGGATCTCCTTGCAGGAGAGAAATT
This sequence comes from Bufo bufo, assembly GCF_905171765.1. Classification (NCBI taxonomy): domain Eukaryota; kingdom Metazoa; phylum Chordata; class Amphibia; order Anura; family Bufonidae; genus Bufo; species Bufo bufo. Next base: position 271,354,521 of record NC_053392.1, on the reverse strand, counting down.
ACAATACCCACCCGTTGTTCCTCACCGCCGGAGGATCTAGGGCGTAACCTGAAGAACAATTTGCAAGCTTCTCTGAAGGTTACAAATTGGTCTCTCCCTCCTGAGAACCTATAAGGTAAAGCCACTTTTGGCTCAGGAGTACCTTGGTTTCCCGTAGCAACAGTGGAACCCAAGGATGGCTGCTGCTGCTGCAGCACTGTTGCTTTTAATCCTGCCACTTCAAGGGATAATCCCTGTAATTGTTTCGCTAAAACCGTAACCGGATCCATAGTGGAACAGAAAAATACAAAGCAAAACAGCAAGCAAAAAAAAAAAAAAGGCCAGATATACTGTCACGACCGCTACCCCAGCAGCAGTCGTGTCGCACCAGACGGAGGGGAAGGGGGACCCTTATCTACGGATGGGAATAGTATGGCCACCCCTGACTAACCCTAAGCTGGCACCTGTCTGCCCTGATACCCTAGACGGGGTGTGAACCCGTGCGGCGAGCAGGATGCCTAAACCCTCAGTCACCCTACCAAGCCTAGAGTGGGGAAAGGCCGATGGGAGCACTAGTCACCATCACTCATGTCTAGGAGAACAGCAGGGGAAGACAGCAACAAACAAACTATATCAGAGATAGACTTATCCAGTCACGAGCAGAGAAGGCGATCCCAATCACGACAAACCACGCCGGACAAGAGCTCCACAGCAACACCATCAAACGATCTCCTTCAAAGGTCAGAATAGAACTGGAAGTAAGGACTATATCTGGCAATGACTGCAAGTGAAAGTGAAACTAATATAGTAGCTGGGAGTGGCAGACAGGACTCACCTGAGAAGGATGCCTACAAACTCCCAGTCAGGACAAAAAGGTTCACAAGGCAAAACCCAGATGACATACCCTGAACCACGGAGCAAACTCACAAGCTATTGCGAGTAGCAAGTCGCTGCGACCTTCTCCTCCCAGACCTGTCTGGATCAGTCACAGTCGTGACAGATTTTTCCTGTACTCCACTGGCCTACACTAAAATTGTTATCCACTGACCGTCTAATATACCTCCAGCCACATAATCACTTGTTCTTTTCTGTCAGGTGAATGCCTAATTTTTGGGGCCTGTACTCCCGTAGCCTAAAATAAAAAATTTATAGGCTCCAGCAGGGCACATTTTTGAGAGTGCATAAAAATGGCCCCTGATTAATATACATATTTTTTTTTGACATTTTTGCCATTGATCCCCCTCTGGTATGTCCCTGTCCATGTTGTGGGACTATTTGTGCACTTCTAGTAAGTATTTGGTGGCTGCAAATATGACCTGAAGGTTTTTCAGGTTCGCCTGCCATTAAAGTTTTCCGGCTGATGTTCGTCCATCACTAATGGACATGTGTGGAAAATACAGAAATCCATATTGTGCAGTCCCCATAATTATGGCCAAATTGATTCAGAGAATACATTACATAGGTAATTAGCTCTGTCCTGGATAACCTTATAATCTCAATGTAAAGGCCACACAAAAGATAACATTATAGGCTTAAGTTAGGTCCAGGAGAGGCAGTTCTGTTAGTGTTAGGTTTCCAACTGCAGAAGCCACCTTGACGCCGGTAGATGGGCGCGACACACGTTTGAAAAAAGATGTGCGCAAAGAGCTTGCACTTTTTATGTATAGTAGGTATTGTACCACTGTAATCTAAAATAATCCATTTTGTTTTGCATGTATAACAGTGTGCTGCCATATGTATTTTGTTTGCTGTCTGCATGTTAGCTTTATGGATGTGCACCTATGACTTTGGCTAGTCAGGAACCTGACCACTAGTGTTGGGCACGAATATTCAAATCGCGAATTTGAATCGTGAATATAGCCATTTTGAGAATTTGCGAAGATTTAGAATATAGTTCTATATATTCGTATTCGCAAATATTTTTTTTCATCAGTAACCTCCCTTCCTGCTTGTGGACCAATGAGAAGACTGCAATGTCTTTGTCTGAGCTTAGCAACATCCCTAGCAATCAATAGGAAAGTTGCCTACCCCTTACTATATAAGAAACTCTCCAGCAGCCGTTTTCTGTAGTTTTATGGAGTTCTGAGAGAGAGACAGCAGTGTCATTGCTGTGCTCTGTGCTTTGCTGTGTCATTACATTAGATAGTTAGTTAGCTTATATATATATATATATATATATATATATAATACAGATGTTAGTGGGAGATAGTCAGTGTAGATTAGATAGTGATATAGTGTAGCTGATAGGTTCCAGTGCAGGGTGTTAGGTAGTGTGATAGGTTCTGGTGTCCATACATACATGCTACAGACATGCTGTGATGTCACAAGTTCACAACAATACTTAGTGCACTAATCTGTAATATGTAGTCAGACCTGCTAAAATGTGAAGTTGCATGTATTACGCCAAAATATGCACATCATTAATTGGCAATTTGCGCAATCGCAAATATATTGGAGCACTCTATCTGCATATAAAGCTATTGTGATGTTCTTCCGTGCCAACCATTTTCTCCAGTCTCAGGAAACTTCTAGCAGCTTGAAAAATGTAGCAACAGTGACCCACGCCTGTATTGAGCGCACAATACGCGCATAATACATTGCCGATTTTTACAATCAAGAAAATAAATAGAATTCGTGAATATTCGCCCAAATATTCGCAAAATATCACAAATTCGAATATTGCCTCTCCAGCTTAGATATATAAGCCATGCAATGACACTGCTGCAATCTTTCATTATCTTCTCGACAGTTTATTTATCATCCTTAGTTGTTGTTCTTAGTTGAATCAGACATTGCTTTTATTATTACATCTATGGATGTACACAGGCCTACACTGTCACTGAAAAAGAGCAGAGAGATTTAACTTTAACTCTTTTTAATCACACAGATTGTCAGTGCTAGACACAGGAGACAGTTACAGCGACAAATTGCTTTGAGATACTAAACTGAATTACAGTTGTGATTTCATTTCAGTGCTTTTCTTCAGTATCAACTTTGCTGACTAAGACAATAAGTGGTGATTTATGTTTTTTGGCAAACGTACTCCATCAGAGAAACAGTGTTCCCTAGCAATAGCTGGGAATAAATTGATCAGCACGTCTAGTCAAGCCTGTTTACACCTTGTGATAATACTGAGCACTGCATTTGTTTTCTGCAAGATTTACGAGTACTATACCGTTTCCGTTCTTAGAATTTACAATACAATACAAAAGTAACAAACTTTCAGACTTTTAGTTACAAGCTTAAAAATGAACATAAAATGAATGAAATATTTTACACAATTGTATGATAATTGACAATGAACATCTTAAGGAAATCCTGATTACTGCTTTGGATTTGAAACAAGACATATTAGTTTAGACGAGAAGAAACACTTACATCATTGGGAAAAAAAAGTTAAAAACAAAAACAATTCTGCAGATCAACAAATCAAATACTAAAGTGATGCAAGAGGATTAGATGAAGACTAAACAAAGAAAATGAGGATTGTCTAGCAAGGATCCTATAACCGCATGCTCCCACATACAATACATAAACAAGTCTTATTTATGATTTTGCTTGTGAAGTCATAGAAAATCCAATGTAAAGGTCCTACACAGGAAAAAGTGCCCATAACAAGTGCTGATCGATGATATAGCAAGTAAATTGCCATTAGTTTACATTCATTTTCATGTTACAATTATAACAAGGGGTTTAAATGATTGTTCATGTGATCATTTGTTCTCATACAGTTACATTTAGTGGGGATATAATGCTGACAAATGCTACTTTTTATGCACTTATAAAAGATGCGATGAATGAAAAACAGAGTTTTATCATTTGTTGTTCAATCGATGCACACTAGTGTTAATCGAGCAACAAAGTGCTTGGGCGCTCGCGTGCTCGAGTAGAACATTTTGGGATGCTCTGGTGCTCTAAAGAGCACCTGAGCACAATAGAAGTCAATGGGAGAACTCAAGCATTTAACTAGGCACCCCCTGCACTGAAGAGGGAAGGGTGTCTGGTTCATAGGAAAAGGTCAGAAATTGATGGAAACACCCCTGAAATGGTTCGGAAACAGCATGGGGAGGATGTCTGGATGCATCTTGGACTCCCAGGTCACTGCTGGGAACAATGTTGTCCGAGTAATACGCCACTTTTACAGACTAGCAATAATACGCACCAAACCGAAGATAACATTGATTTTAGAGGAAAATCGGTTAGAAAACATTCTTTCCTGTATATTTACTTGTACAGTTGCAAGAAAAAGTATGTGAACCCTTTGGAATGATATGGATTTCTGCACAAATTGGTCATAAATTGTGATCACAGTCTGCTTAAACTAATAACACACAAAGAATTAAATGTTACCATGTTTTTATTGAACACACCATGTAAGCATTAACAGTGTAGGTGGAAAAAGTATGTGAACCGCTAGACTAATGACATCTCCAAGAGCTAATTGGAGTGAGGTGTCAGCCAACTGGAGTCCAATCAATGAGATGAGATTGGAGGTGTTGGTTACAGCTGCCCTGCCCTATAAAAAACACACACCAGTTCTGGGTTTGCTTTTTACAAGAAGCATTGCCTGATGTGAATGAAGCCTCGCACAAAAGAGCTCTCAGAAGACCTACGATTAAGAATTGTTGACTTGCATAAAGCTGGAAAGGGTTATAAAAGTATCTCCAAAAGCCTTGCTGTTCATCAGTCCACGGTAAGACAAATTGTCTATAAATGGAGAAAGTTCAGCACTGCTGCTACTCTCCCTAGGAGCGGCCGTCCTGTAAAGATGACTACAAAAGCACAGTGCAGACTGCTCAATGAGGTGAAGAAGAATCATAGAGTGTCAGCTAAAGACTTACAAAAGTCTCTGGCATATGCTAACATTCCTGTTAGCGAATCTACGATACGTAAAACACTAAACAAGAATGGATTTCATGGGAGGATACCACAGAGGAAGCTACTGCTGTCCAAAAAAAACATTGCTGCACGTTTACAGTTTGTACAAGAGCACCTGGATGTTCCACAGCAGTACTGGCAAAATATTCTATGGACAGATGAAACCAAATTTGAGTTGTTTGGAAGAAACACACAACACTATGTGTGGAGAAAAAGATGCACAGCACACCAACATCAAAACCTCATCCCAACTGTGAGGTATAGTGGTGGCGGCACTCATGGTTTGGGGCTGCTTTGCTGCGGTCAGGGCCTGGATGGATTGCTATCATCGAAGAAAAAATGAATTCCCAAGTTTATCAAGACATTTTGCATGAGAACTTAAGGCCATCTGTCCACCAGCTGAAGCTCAAGAGAAGATGGGTGTTGCAACAGGACAACGACCCAAAGCATAGAAGTAAATTAACAACAGAATGGCTTAACCCCTTAAGGACTTAGGGCGTACCGGTACGCCCTGTTTCCCGAGTCCTTAAGGACCAGGGGCGTACCGGTACGTCCTGTGTAGTTTTGATCACTGCCTGCATGGCCGGCAGTGATCGGAACAGGGTGCCTGTTGAAATCATTCAGCAGGCACCCTGTGACAATGCCTAGGGGGGTCCTGTGACCCCCCCCCCCCGCATTGCCGATCGCTACAAACCACAGGTCAATTAAGACCTGCGGTTTTTAGCGCTTATGCAAGTTTCTGATCCCTGCGGTCCGTGACCGCAGGGATCAGAAACCTCAAAGTGCCTGTACTTTTGAAAGTTAACCCCCCCCGAAGCCCTCTGTGTTTTTGTGCCTGCGGGCGCAGCGGGGGGAGGATTGCGGGCGGTGCGGGAGGTGGGCGCAAGGCGTGCGGCAGTGTGGGGGGCGGGTGCGCGATCTTCTGCCCGCCCCCCGTTTATTTTCAGGATGGCCGAGCGGTTGAATGAGAGTGTCAGCTCATTGCTGACACTCCAATTCAAGCGGCAGACATCTGTGCAGATGTCCGCCGTTTTAACCCCTTCCATGCCGCGGTCCGTAGGGCTCCCTCCCTCTCCCATCGGGGGGCTGCTGTGCCTTTGCAGCCCCTGGACAGGATGGGGTGACAGAGGAAGGGAGCCCTCCTCCCTCCCCTTCCCCACCTGCTCAGTTGTGGCAGACGGGGAAGGTTCCCATGGCAACAGGACGCCTTCTCAGGCATCCTGCTGTCCATGGTGCTGAACAGATCTGTGCTAAAGGCATAGATCTGTTCAGACAAAGTGTAAGTAAAATACAGTGCAGTACACTATATAGCGTACTGTAGTGTATTATACAGACATCAGACCCACTGGATCTTCAAGAACCAAGTGGGTCTGGGTAAAAAATAATGTTAAAAAAGTTAAAAAAAAGTAAAAAATAAATAAATGTATCCCTGATTAAAAATAAAAAAAAGAAAATTCCCTACACATGTTATATATCACCGCGTCCGTAACGACCCGATATATAAAATGGTCATGTTACATTTCCCGCATGGTGAACGCCATAAAAAATAAAAAATAAAAACTATGATGAAATTGAAATTTTGCTCACCTTACTTCCAAAAAAAGGTAATAAAAGTGATCAAAAAAGTCGTATGTACGCCAAAATAGTACCATTCTAACCATCGTCTCATCCCACAAAAAATGGGACCCTACCTAAGATAATCGTCCAAAAACTGAAAAAACTATGGCTCTCAGAATATGGAGACACTAAAACATTATATTTTTTTTTTTTTCAAAAATGATATTATTGTGTAAAACTTACATAAATAAAAAAAAAGTATACATATTAGGTATCGCCGTGTCCGTATCGACCGGCTCTATAAAAATATCACATGACCTAACCCTTCAGATGAACACCGTAAAAAATAAAAAATAAAAACTGTGCTAAATAAACCATTTTTTGTCACCTTACATCACAAAAAATGTAATAGCAAGCGATCAAAAAGTCACACGCACCACAAAATAGTGCCAATAAAACTGTCATCTCATCCCGCAAAATTCATACCCTACCCAAGGTAATTGCTCAAAAACTGAAAGAATTATGGCTCTCAGACTATGGAAACACTAAAACATGATTTTTTTTGCTTCAAAAATAAAATCATTGTGTAAAACTTACATAAAAAAAAAAGTATACATATTAGGTATCGCCGCGTCCATATTGACCGGCTCTATAAAAATATCACATGACCTAACCCCTCAGATGAACAACGTAAAAAATAAAATAAAAACGGTGCTAAATATACAATTTTTTGTCACCTTACATCACAAAAAGTATAATAGCAAGCGATCAAAAAGTCACACGCACCCCAAAATAGTGCCAATAAAACCGTCATCTCATCCCGCAAAAATCGTACCCTACCCAAGGTAATCGCCCAAAAACTGAAAAAATTATGGCTCTCAGACTATGGAAACACTAAAACATGATTTTTTTTTGCTTCAAAAATGAAATCATTGTGTAAAACTTACATAAATAAAAAAAAAGTATACATATTAGGTATCGCCGCATCCGTGACAACCTGGTCTATAAAAATATCACATTATCTAACCTGTCAGATGAATGTTGTAAATAACAAAAAATAAAAACGGTGCCAAAACAGCTATTTCTTGTTATCTTGCCTCACAAAAAGTGTAATATAGAGCAACCAAAAATCATATGTACCCTAAACTAGTACCAACAATACTGCCACCCTATCCCATAGTTTCTAAAATGGGGCCACTTTTTTGGAGTTTCTACTCTAGGGGCGCATCAGGGGGGCTTCAAATGGGACATGGTGTAAAAAAAAACAGTCCAGCAAAATCTGCCTTCCAAAAACTGTATGGCATTCCTTTCCTTCTGCGCCCTGCCGTGTGCCGGTACAGCTGTTTATGACCACATATGGGGTGTTTCTGTAAACTACAGAATCAGAGCCATAAATATTGAGTTTTATTTGGCTGTTAACCCTTGCTTTGTTACTGGGAAAAATGGATTAAAATGGAATATTTTCCCAAAAATTGAAATTCTGAAATTTAATCTCCATTTGCCAATAACTCTTGTGGAACACCTAAAGGGTTAACAATGTTTGTAAAATCAGTTTTGAATACCTTGATTTCTGTAAACTACAGAATCAGGGCCATAAATATTGAGTTTGGTTTGGCTGTTAACCCTTGATTTGTAACTGGAAAAAAAATATTAAAATTGAAAATCTGCCAAAAAAGTGAAATTTTGAAATTGTATCTCTATTTTCCATTAATTCTTGTGGAACACCTAAAGGGTTAACGACGTTTGTAAAATCAGTTTTGAATACCTTGAGGGGTGTAGTTTCTTAGATGGGGTCACTTTTATGGAGGTTCGACTCTAGGGGTGCATCAGGGGGGCTTCAAATGGGACATGGTGTAAAAAAAAAAAATCTGCCTTCAAAAAACCGTATGGCATTCCTTTCCTTCTGCGCCCAGCCATGTGCCCGTACAGTAGTTTACGACCACATATGGGGTGTTTCTGTAAACTACAGAATCAGGGTCATAAATATTGATTTTGGTTTGGCTGTTAACCCTTGCTTTGTAACTGGAAAAAAAATATTAAAATTTGCCAAAAAAGTGAAAATTTGAAATTGTATCTCTATTTTCCATTAATTCTTGTGGAACACCTAAAGGGTTAACGATGTTTGTAAAATCAGTTTTGAATACCTTGAGGGGTGTAGTTTCTAGAATGGTGTAATTTTTGGGTGGTTTCTATTATGTAAGCCTCGCAATTGTGACTTCAGACCTGAACTGGTCCCTAAAAATTGGGTTTTTGAAAATTTCTAAAAGATTTCAAGATTTGCTTCTAAACTTCTAAGCCTTGTAACATCCCCAAAAAATAAAATATCATTCCCAAAATGATCCAAACATGAAGTAGACATATGGGGAATGTAAAGTAATAACTATTTTTGGAGGTATTACTATGTATTATAGAAGTAGAGAAATTGAAACTTGGAAATTTGCAATTGTTTGAAAAGTTTTGGTAAATTTGGTATTTTTTTTATAAATAAAAAGATTTTTTTTTACCCAATTTTAGCAGTGTCATGAAGAACAATATGTGACAAAAAAATAATCTCAGAACGGCCTGGGTAAGTCAAAGCGTTTTAAAGTTATCAGCACTTAAAGTGATACTGGTCAGATTTGCAAAAAATGGCCAAGTCCTTAAGGTGAAATAGGGCTGAGTCCTTAAGGGGTTAAACAGAAGAAAATACGCCTTCTGGAGTTACCCAGTCAGAGTCCTGACCTCAACCCGATTGAGATGCTGTGGCATGACCTCAAGAAAGCGATTCACACCAGACATCCCAAGAATATTGCTACACTGAAACAGTTTTGTAAAGAGGAATGGTCATGAATTACTCCTGACCGTTGTGCACGTCTGATCTGCAACTACAGGAAATGTTTGGTTGAAGTTATTGCTGCCATTGGAGGTTCAACCAGTTATTAAATCCATGGGTTCACATACTATTTCCACCTGCACTGTGAATGTTTACATGGTGTGTTCAATAAAAACATGGTAACATTTAATTATTTGTGTGTTATTAGTTTAAGAAGACTGTGATTGTGTATTGTTGTGACTTAGATGAAGATCAGATCACATTTTATGACCAATTTGTGCAGAAATCCATATCATTCTAAAGGGTTCACATACTTTTTCTTGCAACTGTATATAAAGTGCAAGTGCTGCCAAAAATTTCAAGGAACAGGCACTCCGATACAACCTGTATATTACATAAAGGAGGGCCTCATTCACATTGTGGTACAATTGTTCAGGTAGTGGGACTCCTACACTCATAAAGCCTATGCACTAGGTGAAAGAGCTGCTGCCAAAAATTACAAGGAACCGGCACTCCAATACACCCTTTATTACACATAAAGGAGGACATCATACACACCCTTGAAAAATTATGATTGATGGCCTGCTGGTGACCCTCAAAAACATTAGGAGCAAGGGCCTGCTGATGACCCTCTAAAACATTAGGGTCAAGGGCCTGCTGCTGATCTGACCATCTAAAAAATTAGGGTTGAGGGTCTGCTGTTGAGCTGATCTTCTAAAACATTAGGGTCAAGGGCCTGCTGCTGATCTGACCATCTAAAAAATTAGGGCTGAGGGTCTGCTGCTGAGCTGACCATCTAAAACATTAGGGATGAGGGTCTGCTCCTGATCTCACCTTCTAAAACATTAGGGGTGAGGGGCTGCTGCTGAGCTGACCATCTAAAACATTAGGGGCGAGGGCCTGCTGCTGATCTGACCATCTAAAAAATTAGGGGTGAGGGTCTGCTGCTGAACTGACCATCTAAAAATTAGGGGTAAGGGTCTGCTGCTGATCTGACCATCTAAAACATTAACTGTGAGAGTCTGATGCTGATCTGACCATCTAAAACATTAGGGGTGAGGGTCTGCTGATGAGCAGACCATCTAAAACATTAGGGGCAAGGGCCTGCTGCTGATCTGACCATCTAAAAAATTAGGGGTGAGGGTCTGCTGCTGAGCTGACCATCTAAAAATTAGGGGTAAGGGTCTGCTGCTGATCTGACTATCTAAAACATTTGGGGCAAGGGCCTGCTGCTGATCTGACCATCTAAAACATTATGGGCGAGGGCCTGCTGGTGACACTCTAAAATGTTAGGGTTGAGGGTCTGCTGCTGAGCTGACCCTCTAAAACATTAGTAGCGAGGGCAGCCTAATAAGCATGTTGATATGATGGAGGAGAAGGATGAGAAAAGGAAGATTGAACCATATACCCATTTGTGTGGTGGAATGGGTGCATGGGAAGAGTGTATTCAATACACCATAAAAGCCACATTTAAAGTGCCTTTATGTTCAGCCGCTTTCCTCTGGTGGAGTAGAGAAGTCAGGGGCAATCTAGGCCTTGTTCATTTTGATAAGAGTCAACCTGTCAGCATTTTCAGTTGACAGGCAGATGCGCTTATCAGTTATTATGCCCCCAGCAGCACTAAATACACGCTCTGACAAAACGCTGGCAGCAGGGCAGGCCAGCACCTCCAAGGCGTAGAGTGTCTGTTCGTGCCACATGTCCAGCTTGGACACCCAATAGTTGTAAGGCACAGAGGGATCACTGAGGACGCTGACATGGTTTGCTACATACTCCTTCACAATCTTCCAAAACTTTTCCCTCCTTGTGACACTAGGCCGTGCATCAGGGTGAGGGTGCTGGCATGGTGTCATGAAACTGTCCCAGGCCTTGGAGAGCATTACCCTGCCTCTGTTGGAACTACTGTGTGTTCCCCTCATCTCTCCCCCTCGGTTGCCCAAGGAACTAAGTACTCTGCCTCCAGCGTTGTCAGCTGGAAATTTTTGGAGCAATTTTTCCACAAGGACCTTCTGGTATTGCACCATTTTGCTCATCCTCTCCCCCACAGGAATGAGAGATGAGAAGTTCTCTTTGTAGCGGGGGTCGAGAAGGGTGAGCAACCAGTAATCAGTGTTAGCCAAAATGCGTTTAACGCAAGGGTCATGGGAAAGGCAGCATGACATAAAGTCAGTCATGTGTGCCAGAGTACCAACAGACAAGACTTCGCTGTCCTCATCAGGAGGATGACTCTCAATCTCCTCATTCTCTTCCTCCTCTTCGGCACATCCTCGCTGAACAGATGGAATAAACCTGATATGGGTACCACCCTCTGTAGCAGAGGCAACCGTCTCCAGCTCCTCCTCATCATCATCATCATCCAATTTGCGCCGAGAAGACGAACTGAGGGTGGTCTGGCTATCACCCTGTGTACTGTCTTCCCCCATTTTCAGCTCTTTCACATGCAAAGCGTCTGCCTTCATTGTGAGCAGCGAGCGTTTCAGTAGGCACAGAAGTGGGATGGTTATGCTGATAATAGCGGCATCGCCGCTCACCATATGTGTTGATTCCTCAAAGTTGCTTAAAACCTCACAGAGGTCAGACATCCATGCCCACTCATCGCTTGTGAAGAGCGGAAGCTGACTGGAAAGGCGACGACCATGTTGCAGCTAGTATTCCACTAGTGTCCTCTGCTGCTCACAAAGCCTGGCCAACATTTGGAACGTGGAGATGACTTTCGGAAATGGGCACACACGCGGCGCACCTTCATCAGCAGTTCAGGCAAATTGCGGTAGGTTTTGAGAAACCGCTGAACCACTAAGTTGAACACGTGGGCTAGGCATGGTAAGTGTGTGAGCTTGCCGAGCTCCAAAGCCGCCACCAAGTTAAGGCCATTATCAGACACAACCATGCCTGGTTGTAGGTTGAGTGGCGAAAGCCACAGCTCAGTCTGGTCCCTTATACCCTGCCACAGCTCTGCGGCGGTGTGCTGCCTGTTACCTAAGCAAATTAGTTTCAGCACAGCCTGTTGACGCTTCCCCACTACAGTGCTACACTGCTTCCAGCTACTGACTGATGGCTGACTGATGCTGCAAGATGAGAATTCAGAGGTGGAAGTGGAGGAGGAGGTGGAGGAGGAGAAGGGGGGGTTGCAGCCACTAATGTAGGTGGTGGAGGAAATCCTGATGGAAGTAGGGCCCGCAATCCTTGGCATCAGTAGCATCTGTGCCATCCCAGGTTACGATTCGCTCCCGGCCTCCACAACGTTCACCCAGTGTGCCGTCAGGGAAATGTAGCATTCTTGGCCAAAAGCACTTGTCCATGTGTCAGTCGTTAAGTGGACCATCCCAACAACTGCATTGGTCAAGGCACGGGTGATGTTACGGGACAGATGCTGGTGTAAGGTGAAGAGGAGGCAGTGGTGTGACCTGCAGACACTGATTGTGGACCCAGAAATTCGGCCCACCTATTAGGGTGCTTTGATGACATGTGGTCGATCATGCTGGTGGTGGTGAGGTTGTTAGTGTTCACGCCCCTGCTCATTTTGGTATGGCACAGGTAGCAAATAACAATTATTTTATTGTCCGCACTTTCCTCAAAAAAGCGTCAGACTGCGAAACACCTACCCCTTGGCAAAGGAGATTGCCGCAAGGGGATGCTCTGTGGAACAGTTGTGGGCCTGTTTGGTGTGCCCCACCTTCTCCCTTTTGCCACCGCACTGCCTCTTCCAGCCTGTTGTGGTGCTGCGGATCCCTCCCTCTCTGTACTACTGTCCTCGCTCGGCTTGCCACCTTCCCAGGTTAGGTCAGTGATTTCATCATCCAGAACCTCCTCTTCCACTTCCTCACTCTGGTCATCCTCCTGACTTGTTGACCTAACAAGAACCTCACTTATTGACAACTGTGTCTCATCCTCGTCATGAACCTTGTGAAACACTAATTGCCATTTCCCCCTATTTCTTTTTCTGACTGTGGATGCTCAAGAGTTTGGGAATCAGTGCTTAAGATCTCCTCATGCCCCTCTTGAAGTGAGCTTGGCGAGAGGGCCAAATCAAGGAATGGCGATGAAAAGAGCTCCTCGGAATATCGGAGTGTGGGATCACTTGTTTGCCAAGACTCTCCATGGTGGGTGGAAGGAGGATCAGGGTGAGGATTCTGTTGACCAGACTCTTGGCTACTGAGACTGGACTTTGTGGAAGACAGGGTGGTGCTTAACCGACTGGAAGCATTATCTGCTGCAATCCAACCGACCACCTGGTCTCACTGGTCTGACTTTGAGAGTGGTGTCCTGTGCCGCCCTGCAAACTGGGACATGAAGCTAGGTATCGTGGATGAGTGTGTTTCTTGTGCTCTGGCAGCAGGCACAGTTTCACCGCACCCAGGGCCACAGCCTCTGCGTGCACCATCAGCAGCATGGCCACTTCCCAGTCCCTTACTGATAGCCTTGAGCATATTAAATGGTATATATGCTTGCAAGTATGTCACACGTACAGTAGCGCAGGTTTTGTAAGTGTATGCGCAAATAAATTTAACTGAACGTCACAGATATTTAGGATGCTCAAACGTTATACAGGAGATGTAGTGCAGTTAATGTCGCGATCACCAGCAGCGAAAAAAATTTAACTGAATGTCACTGATATTTAGGATGCGCAAACATTATATAGGAGATGTAGCGCAGGTAATGTCGCTGTCACCAGCGGCGAAAATTTTTTACTGAATGTCACTGATATTTATGATGCCCAAACGTTATACAGGAGATGTAGTGCAGGTAATGTCGCTGTCACCAGCGGCGAAAAAATTAAACTGAATGTCACTGATATTTATGATGCGCAAACGTTATACAGGAGATGTGTATAGCATGGCTGTGTTTGGGCACTGCATCATGTGACCCAGCCTCTATACAAGCTGAATCACGTGTAGCACCGCCCATTAGCTCTGAGTAGTGCAGAGACAGGAAGCAGGCAGCTGAAGCGGGGGAGAGTGTTAGGAATCTGGCTATTTCTTTTGTGGGTGACCTATAATGATTTTTTGTGGGTGCAAAACACCAGCTTTGCACCCCTGACACAGAAATATAATAATTAATCTGGCTGTTAATTCTGTGGGTGACCTATAGTGATTTTTGTGGGTGCAATGCACCAGTTTTGTACCCCTGACACAGAAATATAATAGTTAATCCGTCTGTTAGTACGATGGGTGACAGATACCCATTTTTGGTGTGAGATACACGTGCACTGCATATGTGACAGGGAAATTAATATAGTTAATCTGACTGTTAGTTCGGTGGGTGACATATACCCATTTTTGGTGTGAGATACATGTGCACTTTATACGTGACAGGGAAATTAATATAGTTAATCTGACTGTTAGTTCTGCTGGTGACATATACCCATTTTTGGTGTGAGATACACGTGCACTGCATATGTTACAGGGAAATTAATATATTTAATCTGACTGTTAGTTTGGTGGGTGACCTCAAAGAATGAGGAGAGCATTAAATAAGGGACGTGGCCCTGGTTGTGGTGCTGCTGGTGCTGCTGGAGCTCCTGTTGCAGGGAGAGGACATGGTCAATCTGTGCCAGATACACGCCCAAATGAAACACCTTCCTCAGGTGCACGTGGGCCTGAATACTGGTGTACACATGGTGAGGCCAGAATAAGTAGAGGCGGTAGTAGATTGGATGTCTGACAGTGCCTCCAGTTCCTTCACATTGTCTCCCACCCGGTCCCCTGCTGAAACCGCAGAGTTGGCACCTGCAGCCTATGGGCATCTGTCTTTCATCTCACCCCCTTGCAAATCATCCAAGCAGTCTGAGTCCCAAATCATGCAGCAGTCTCTTATACTTTTTGATGACTCTTCTGGCGGGGTTTCCGTGGGCCATCCACCTAGACCTGTCCCAGAGGTGGAAGAGATTGAGTGCACTGATACCCAACCACTTATTTTATTTTAGTTTCAGGATGTGGACATGGGAGGACCACCGCAGGACATCTCTAATGATGATGACGAAACACAGGTGCCAACTGCTGCGGCTTTATACTGCAGAAACAGATAAACCCCTGATAATAGTAGTACCATGCAGATAGTGCCCTTCAAAAATTATTGGCACAGTGCCCTAAAATAACTGCGCCCAGCAAATAGTGCCCCTGACACTAATAGTGTAAGCATAACGTCCCCCAAAAATAATTGTGGTAAGCTGATACTGTGCCAAGGTGCCCCCACAGTAATAGTGCACCCAAAAGTCCCACCAATAGGAATAATTCTCTGCTAGAGCACACATGGTAGTAATAGTGCTCCTACATTGCCCCCAACATGTCCCCACTGTGCCACAGAAGTAATAATGCTCCCATAGTGCCCATACTAGTAATAAAGCCCACCATAATGCCCCCAGTAGTAATATTTCTCCTTATAATGTGACAGTGCCAAAAATGACTCCCTTTTAATTCCCCCAGTTGAGCTAATGTCCCCATAGTGCCACCATAATGTGCCAGTATAAAATACCCCTATAGTGCTCCTCTCCTCCATCCCTCCTAGTGCCCCCCATAATGTACTAGTACAAGGGTACTTTCACATTAGCGGCAGGGGACTCCGGCAGGCTGATCCTGCAGGTGAACAGCTTGTCAGATCTGTCCTGCCATTAGTTCACATGTGCCCCCAGACTGCCGCTCTGTCCCCATTGACTATAATGGGGGCGGGGGTGGAATTCCGGTGGCAGCACGGCAGCGGACGGCGAGAGGCAGCCAAACTAAAAGTACGACATGCAGTACTTTTAGTCCGTCTGCCTCTCGCCGTGTGCTGCTGTGCTTATAGTCGATGAGGACGGAGCGGCAATCCGGGGGCACACGTTAACTAGCGGCAGGACGGATCCGACAGGGTGTTCCCCCGCCGGAACAGCCTGCCGGTCTTCCCTGCCGCTAGTGTGATACTAGCCTAAAATGCCCCATATATAATGCCCCAGTAGATGCCCTCAGTTTCACCCATAATTTGCAAGTATAAAATACCCCTTCTTAGTGCCCCGTAGATGACCCCATAGTACTCCTCTCTCCCCTTCCCCATAGTACCCACCATAATGTGCCCCAGTATAAAATGCCCCTATACAGTGCCCCCTATATAAAATACTCCTTCTTTGTGGTCTCAGTAGATGCCCTCAATAATGTGCCAGTAAGAAGTGCCCCCATAGTGTCACCCAATAATGTGCCAGTAAAAAGTGCCCCTAATAATGTGCCAGTAAGAAGTGCCCCCAATAATGTGCCAGTAAGAAGTGCCCCCAATAATGTGTGAGTAAGATGTGCCCCCATAGATGCCCCCCAATCATGTGTCAGTAAAAAAGTGCCCCCCAATCATGTGCCAGTAAGAACTGCCCCCCATGGATGGTCCCACCAAATATGTGCCAGTAGCCAGTATTGTACCACATAAAAAAATAAACACTTATACTTACCTCCATGGCAGCGATGAGTGGCACAGAGTGGCAGAAAGACAGTGTGGAGGTGGCAGCAGCAGCATCAGGAGGCCACAGAGTGGCACAATGACACAGTGTGGGGGTGGCAGCAGCATGAGGAGGCCACAGAGTGGCACAATGACAGAGTCTAGAGGTGGCGGCAGCATGAGGAGACCACAGAGTGGCCCAATGACAGAGTCTGAAGGTGGCAGCAGCATCAGGAGGCCACAGAGTGGCCCAATGACAGAGTGTGGAGGTGGCAGCAGCATGAGGAGACCACAGAGTGGCCAAATGACAGAGTGTGGAGGTGGCAGCAGCATGAGGAGGCCACAGAGTGGCATAATGACAGAGTCTGGAGGTGGCAGCAGTGTGAGGAGACCACAGAGTCTGAAGGTGGCGCAGCATCAGGAGGCCACAGAGTGGCACAATAACAGAGTCTGGAGGTGGCAGCAGCATGAGGAGACCACAGAGTGGCCTAATGACAGAGTCTGAAGGTGGAGCAGCATCAGGAGGCCACAGAGTGGCACAATAACAGAGTCTGGAGGTGGCAGCAGCAGCATCAGGAGGAGGCCACAGGTTGGCACAATGACAGAGTCTGAAGGTGACGGCAGCATCAGGAGGCCACAGAGTGACACAATGACAGAGTGTGGAGGTGGCAGTAGCATCAGGAGACCACAGAGTGGCAAGGTGACATAGTGTGGAGGTGGCAGCAGCATCAGCATGCCACAGAGTGGGGGTGGGTGGCAATACCAGTACCCAATGAAGATGGTGGGTGAAAGAAGGAGCATTTGGCATCAGGCGGACACCTCTCCCTCCCATGCCCCACCGCAGCTCTTCCATCTGTATCGCTGTCCTGAGGACGGCGATACAGATGACTATGGAGATGCACGCTTCCACAATGAAAGCGCTCATCTCCCCTGATCCGCTCTCCGCCCTGACTTTCACTATATTCTCGGTGGGGGGAGGATCTGGCAATTGACCCGTTGCCCACCCTGGATCCGCAAGTGGCTACCAGCCTGTAAATAGATGACGATGGCGCCCCCCTCTTCTTGCTGAAGACACGCGCCCCGTGCGGTCGCACCCCTCACCCGGCTGTAGAAACAGCCCTGGTGGGGTGGCAGTGTGCTGTCCAAGTATGCCTCCACCTGCTGGTTCATGTCCTGCTCTATGTCTAGCTGCTGGTGAGTAGTTTCTTCACTATGCAGGTGAAGGAAGCTGCTCATCAGTGACTCTAGACTGCTGATGATGGAGGTAGTACTGCTCCTGCCACCCCACCCCTCCCCAGAAGCCATGGCAGTGGAACGTGAGTGCAGAGGGCCCCCTCCGGTCAGACCTGCGAGAGGATGGATGATGGCACAGATACGCAGCGGCCAACTGACTACATAGTAGTTCAGTTTGTCCTCCCTCTCAGCGGGTGTAATAAAGGCCCCTATTTTGGACCTGTAGCAAGGGTCCAACAAGGTGGAGAGCCAGAAGTCATCCCTCTGCCAAATGGTCACAAGCAAGTGAGCATTCAGCGGGCCATTTGCGCAAGTGACTCGGAGGGACTCTCTGCCTCCATCTCCACTGCATACTGCCACTGTGTACCTGGGTCATCTGCCTTGTCTTCCACATCTCCCTCTTGCTCCTCCGGCTGCTCCTGCTCCTCCTCGCCTGTCACTTGTGTCGAAGAACCACCCATTTCACTACACATTGCTTGTGCTCCAATGTCCTCCTCCTCCTCCAGTTCAGCCCCCACAGGGCTGATGTGGCTGCGAGATCTAGCCGCCACTTCTCCAGTCCCCTGACCAGCCAGATTTACTAGCATCCCGTAGTCCTGTCGACTGACAAATAACATGGCATTTTCAAAGGGCCTGAGCAAACGGCAGGTGTCACGCATGAGCTGCCGCTGGCTGACATCGAAGTTATACAGGGGAGTACTCCTGTCCGCCTGGATCATCAGGAAATCGTTTATGGCTTTTCTCTGTTCATACAGTCAGTCCAACATATGGAGGGTGGAGTTCCAACGGGTGGAAACGTCGCATATCAGCCTATGCTGGGGGATACTGTTCTTCCCCTGCAGCTCAAGGAGGGTGTGCTTCATAGTGTACGAGTAGCTGAAATGCATGCAAAGTTTCCTGGCTATTTTTATGATGTCTTGCAGATGGGTGGAAGACTTCAGGAACTGCTTGACAACCAGATTTAACACGTGTGCCATGCAGGGCGCATGGCTCAGCCCTACTTGAAGCAGCGCCGACACAATGTTCTTCTCATTGTCGTCACCATGGTTACAATTTTCAGTTGTCGTGGAGAAAGCCAGGATTCGATTTCTTGCTGAAGGACAAGGAGCAATTGCTCCCCTGTGCGACTCCGTTCACCCAGACAAACGAGGTGCAGAACAGCGTGACACCGCCATGCCCTGTACTTGTGGTATGCTGGAGGGGCACTGTGAACTGTCCCTGCAGTTAAGGCTGAGGACACGGAGGAGGATGAGGAGGCAAAGGCGGACATTGTCGCCAGGTGAAGAAGAGGTGTGGCTGTGCATGAACAACATTCACCCAGTGCGCCGTAAAGGACATGTATTGTCCCTGACCGTAGTTACAGCTCCACATGTCGGCACTGCCGTGCACTTTAGCAAACACCGACAGGCTCCACCTCGTCCCAAGCCATCAGTTCTCTGAAAGGTGCAGAGTCCACTACTTGGAATGGGAGGGACTGCAGATACAGCAACTTGAACAGCAGCACATTCAGCTTCTGCACCGTTGGATGAGTGCACGCATACTGTTGTCTCTTGGCAATCGCTTCGGGGATCGATTGCTGACGGAATGAGTGACAAGGAGTAGGAGGAGGAGGAGCATCGGGACCAGCAGATGATGGGAATTATAGACAGCTCCCTTTGGCTGAGGTGGTGGAGCCTTGACTGCCTGAAACCGGGTGCGTGCCACTGGGCTGGTCTACCACATCGGAGCCACGGTTCTCCCAGACCACTGTATGGCGATGCTGCATATGTTGATGCAGGGCCGTAGTGCCAACATTTGCACCCTGGCCACGCTTCACCTTCTGCCCACAGATTCTACATATGGCCACGTTCACCTCCTGTGGCAGCTTAAGAAAAAACTGCCACACCGCCGAGTAGGTGATTTTACCACCAACAGTACGCACTGACTGAGTGCTACCACGACTGCCTCCGTGAACCCCTGCACCACTACTTCCTGGGCAGGTAGGCTCCCACGAAACGGGTGGTCTACCCCAGGCACGTTTGGCTCCCGACCTCCCACTGCTGCCAGCCTGCTGATTTACGGCCACGCTAGTGACTTGCTGGCTCATGGGCAAGCTGCCACCCTCTTCTCCCAATCAACTACATCATCATCAGCGAATACTGTCTGCACATCATTGATGTCCTGCTCAACCGTCTCTGGGTCAGGAGTTTGACCTCTCGCAACACCAGCTCCCACGCCACTCTCCTCATCACTATTTGCCCGCCTAGCGGAGAAAGCGGTGGATGTCTCCTCCAGATCTTGGCTGGGCAGTAGCTGCTGACTGTCCTCTAGTACCTCGTCCTCGCTGTTTAGTGGAGCTGACCCCACAGCATGCAATACGTCTGTGGCTTTGGGAACGGAAAAGGACAGAGGCAGGTTGAGGACAAGTGAGTGCACAGGGCCTGCTCCCGGGCCATGCCAACTAAGGGTTGTGTCTGACGAACCCACTGACCCACTCTGATATCACATGCGACGAAGTCGAAGATTGGGTCAACCACTCAAGAACCGCTGGGTTGCTAGTCACGACACGACCGCTAACTGAGACTGGGCCAGAAACCTTTAGGCCTCTGTCACTTCCCTGTGCAGGGTCTGGCACTTCTCTGTCTGACATACTGTTAGATCAAATAAATAAAAAGGAAATTAAAACACCCCACAAAAGCCTTTACTACAGATAACTGCACCGCTGAGCGGCAAATATATTTTTTCTTTTTCCGCTAAAACACCCCACAAAAGCCTTTACAACAGATTACTGCACCGCAGAGCAGCAAATGTATTTTTTCTTTTTGTGCCAATACACGTCACAAAAGGCTTAACAAGAAATAACTGCACCGCAGAGCGGCAAATGTATTTTTTCTTTATCCGCTTAAACACCCCACAAAAGCCTTTACTACAGATAACTGCACCGCTGAGCGGCAAATATCTTTTTTTCTTTTTGCGCTAATACATGTCACAAAAGGCTTTACAAGAAATAACTACACCGCTGAGCGTTAAGTTATAGACAAATTAATTTGCTGTCCTCAGACTGACGTCGGCTCGGCGATATTCTGTTCCGGGTCGGCGGCTGGGTGCGTCCAGACGGCAGCTCGTGGCGTTTTTTCTTCTACGGAGGGTGCAGCGGAGGAAGCGGTAGTCAGAACGGGAGCCACTGCTGGTGAGGTAGGATCGGGGTGGGCGGAGGGAGAGGGGGTTCTCGTGGCGATCCATGCCCAGCGTCGATTAGGGCAGGGGAGTCGGACTTACTCACACTGGTCACGACTCGGGCAGGTACTGGATGGGTGCAGTGCCGGGTTCGGTTGTGGGCCCCACTAAACAGGCAGCAGTCGTCGCAGGGCATGCGCACTGGGTCGGGCCGGATTTCAAGTGTACGCGCAGCTGGGGACTGCGCAGCACATGCGCACTGGGGGGGCTAGTGTTCAGGGCAAGCGCTCCGGTTCCAAGTCTTCACGCTGCACGGCATCACGCAGCGCATGCGTACAGGGGGTGATGGTGCAAGAAAAGAAAAAAAAACATAAATATATATAATATATATATATATATATATATTTGTATATAAATAAATATGAGCATATATGCACGGAGGAACAGGGCAGGGGAATCTAGCTGATATCAAGCAGTGCAAATTAAATTTCTGTTGCATGGCTCTATATACATTCCGGATGAATTGTCTCAACTCACAGGGCAAGTCGGCGGTTGGTCTGACTGCTGGCAGGGGGACGCTTCGCATTTATTCGGCTCCTGGTAAATTGGGAGTAGGAGTTAGTCGGTCTGCCAGGACAAGGCAGCAGCACTTAGAGTCACGTCAAAGCGGTTCAGTTAGGTCCGTGGGTGCTGTGCTCGGGCAGTCTAGTGTCGTGTCTCGCATACGGCTGGTCAGAGGGTAGGTATGGTCCGGATGGGTCAGGTTAATTGGGGGGCACTAGGTGGCACCTAGATTCGCCAGGATTACTATCCATCACGGCCATAGGCATGGTATTACGGTGTCTGTCACGACTACAGGCACAAGGTTACGAAGTCTGTCACGACTACAGGCACAATGCTTAAGTCCTGTCATGACTACAGGCACGTTACTACAAAGTCTGTCACGACTACAGGCATGATGTTTAAGTCCTGTCACGACTACAGGCACGTTACTACAAAGTCTGTCATGACTACAGACACAATGTTTAAGTCCTGTCACGACTACAGGCACGAGATTACGAAGTCGGTCACGACTACAGGCACGAGATTACGAAGTCGGTCATGACTACAGGCACGAGATTACGCAGTCGGTCATGACTACAGGCACGGTCATAGGCACGATGTTACAAGGTTAACCACGACTACCAAGCACCGGATTATGACAGTTCGATCACGTCTATCACTAGCAATTGGCGGAGCATATAGGCATGTTACGGAACAGTCACATCACATTTACAGGCACGGTTCGGAAGCTTGTCACGTCATAAGCACTAGGTGGCTTGGGTCAGTTACAGGTGTCAATACTAGGGGGCTGTTTCGGTTGGTTATATTGTCATTTGTCTTGTTTTAGTTGCACAATGTCTTATAACGCGGACATCGAGGGCACGTCTTCATTTCATCCCAGCCAACGTTCGCCAGGACATCCTTGAGGGTAAGGACGTTAATTTAGCATTGTTATTATAGCAACGCATGAAGTGCTCGATAATAAGACGATCGCCTGTGGGGAAGTGTCCGTTGTCCTAAAGTCCAAAGATATCAGACTTAATAGAAAGCTAAGTGTGGCAGAATTTGTTCTTGCGTTTAGTTTATTTTGGGATGTGGTCTCTTCAGTTAGCCCACATAGGAGTGAGGAGTTGGATCTTTATTCATACAAGGTGGTGGATTTAGGTTATAAATACGGTGGTACGGCGTTTTATGACTACCACCGTTCATTTTCGGCCAAGGCAGCGGCCGCCCTGGCGCAGAGCCAACAGGTCATTGACTGGTAAATTGTCGACACAGAGCTGTTCTGTCGCCACTTCGCGGGTCTTAGAGCCCCGGCGTGTGCCATGTGTAGTTCCTACTCACATGCAATGGATTTTTGTTCCAGTCTTAGCATACCGACAAAGACCTCACAGACTAGGAACATTCTGGGTCCATCGACCAGCAATGGCAAGGTTGTGTCAGTGGTGCATAAATTGGGATGACCAATTAAATATCTTGGCAGGTCACAAGTGTTTAAGAATTTAAATTTCTCAGCGTGTCACTACAGCCAGTGTAGGTTGTTACACTTATGTTCTATTTGTTTTAGGGCTCATCCCCGTGTGGATTGTCCTCAGAGGAATAACCATTACTGATGTGGGACACCTTTTTGACACTGTGGAATGGAATTTCTCTGTTTGTTCCTGCAGTGTCAAATCAGTCCCCCTTGGTATATACGGATGCGGCTTCGTCGGTAGGGTTCGCTGCAATATGGGGAAGACACTGGTTGGCCAATCCTTGGCCACCTGAGGTAGCGAACATTCCGGGGTTCGGTCAGTCATCCCCTTTGTTTGAGATCTACCCCATAGTGGGGGCAGCGCAGGTCTGGGTTAGGCAATGGAGGACTCATACAGTCTTGTTTTTTACTGATAATGCTGTTACTGCAGACATTCTTATAAAGGGCGGGTCAGGTTCCATAGAGATAATGTCGTTCGTTAGAAGGTTTGTTTGCCTGGCACTACAGCATGGATTTCATTTTATTTGTACACACATTAGTGGGGAAAAGAATGTAGCAGCAGATGCTCTGTCCCGGTTTAACTTTCGGCTCTTCTTCTAGGTATACCCAGGGGCAGACTCCTTGCCGACGCCAACCCCTCATCCCAGTCAACTGGTGATGGACTAGCGTTATACCTTGCTACAGCTAGGAGTCTTGTGGCTAAGTCATTGTCCAGCAACATGCTTAAAGTATATGACACTACTTTAGTTCCTTTCTCCATGTTCTCACATGTGCAGCTGCCATTTTAGGAAAAAATATGATTCGCTACCATGAAGCACGAGGAAACTCGCATTCAGTGCGAATCAAATTTTCCCTGAAATTCGGAACGAATTCCACTTCATCAGCTTCGATTCGCTTATCTCTAAAAGTGGCACCTGACACCTCGCAAACAGAGGATGTGGCAGCAACACCACCACCTCCACCACCATCACCCAGCATGTCCACACTGTCCCATAAAAGCTTTCAGCTGTCCATCCCCCAAACACTGGAGAGAAAGAGGAAGTATCTCCCTACCCACCCGCGATCCCTGGCCCTAAATGCCAGAATTTCAAAATTCCAGGTCTTTAAAATGCTGTCATTCCGTCTGGTAAAGACATAGACTTTTAAAAACCTTATGGCGGCGGCTGTCCAACAGTATGTAGTTCCCAGCCGCCACTACTTTTTCAGGTGAGCCATCCCTGCCCTGCACAACCAAGTGGTGGATAAAATCAGGTGTGCACTGCACAACGCCATCTGTGTTAAGGTCCACATAACTACCGATAAGTGGACCATTAAGCACGGGCAGGGACAATATATCTTCCTATCTGCACATTGGGTAAATGCAGTGGTGGCTGGGCCTGAGACGGATAGCAGTTTGGCGCATGTCCTACCACCACCGAGGATTGCAGGACATTTCTCGTAGCCTCCTGTTGCTTCCTCCTGCTACTCCGCTTCCTCCTCTACCGCCTCCTCATTCGGTCAGCGTAACACCTTCACCACCAACTTCAGCATAGCCAGGGGAAAACGACAGCAGGCTGTTTTGAAACTCATCTGTTTGGGGGGGAAACCCCACATCGTGCAGGAGCTGTGGACGGGCATGGAACAACAGACCGATGAGTGGTTGGTGCCGGTGAGCCTCAAGCCCAGCCTGGTGGTGTGCGATAACGGGCAAAATCTCATAGCAGCTCTGGGGCTAGCCGGTTTGATGCACATCCGTTGGTGGTGCAGAGGTTCCTGAAAAAATACCCCGATATGTCAGAGCTGCTGCAGAAAGTGTGGGCCATCTGTGCGCGCTTTCGGCGTTCTCACCCTGCTGCTGCTCGCCTGTCTGCGCTGCAGCGTAACTTCGGCCTTCCCTCTCACCACCACGTATGAGACGTACCCACAAGGTGGATCACCACCTTGCACATGCTGGAGAGACTGTGCGAGCAGCAGCATGCGATAGTGGAGTTTCAGCTGCAGCACACACAGGTGAGTCGCTCTGGGGAACAGCACCACTTCACCACCAAGGAGTGGGCCTCCATGCGGGATGTGTGTGCCGTATTGCGCTGTTTCAAGTACTCCACCAACATGGCCAGTGCCGATGACGCAGTCCTCAGCGTTACTATCCTACTTCTATGTCTGCTTGAATAAAAACGCTTTCGATGCTGATGGATCAGGGTGTGGCACAGGAGGAAGAGGAGGAGGAAGAGGGATCATTTCCACAGTTATTAGGCCAGTCATTCACAACTTGCCAGGTACACAAGAGGCCAGATACACAACTGTCCAGCCAGGGCACAGTTCTGCAGGATGAGGAGGAGGAGGATTATGATGAGGAGGCACCGTGTTCACAGCAAGGTGGTACCCAAAGCAGCTTATGGGCATCAATGGAGTGTGGCTGGGGGATACAGAGGACACAGACAATACCCCTCCCACAGAGGACAGCTTGTCGTTGCCTCTGGGCAGCCTGGCACACATGAGCGACTACATGCTGCAGTGCCTGCGCAATGACCGCCGAGTTGCCCGCATTCTAACCAGTGCTGATTACTGGGTGGCCACCCTGCATGATCCCCACTACAAGGACAACGTGCTGTCCTTAATTCCATCACTGGAGCGTGATCGGAAGATGCGCGAGTACAAGCGCTCGCTGTAGACGCGCTACTGATGGCATTCACACCTGACAGTGTGGGCTCAGTGGAAGCACAAGTCAAAGGCAGAGGAGGAGGAGTAAGAAGTCACCAACGCAGCTGGGGCACCGCCAGCACCTCAAAAGGTAGGGTTAGCATGGCCGAAATGTGGAAAAGCTTTGTTAGCACACCACAACAACCAGCACCACCAGCTGATACAGAACATCTTAGCAGGAGGCAGCATTTCAGCAACATGGTGGAACAGTACGTGTGAACATGCCTACAAGTACTGACTGATGGGTCTACCCCATTCAACTTCTGGGTCTCCAAATAGGGCCCTGGAGGTGCAGTTCTGCCCTGCAGCAAGTGTATTGTCCAAACGTGTGTTTAGCCAACGTGGACAAGCTCACGTTCGTTAAAATGAACCAGGCATGGATCCCACAGGACTTGTCCGTACCTTGCGCTGAGTAGACAAGTATACCGGCCGCACTCTTCCATTGTTATACTTCGGTGCAGTTTCTCTTTGCATTCTCTTTTCTATTTCCCATTGGTTTGGGGCCTTCCCAAATTTATAAAAAATAAATAAATAAAGGAAAAAAATTTAAATAAAAAACAACAAAAACAGTGTTGGCTACCTCCTCCACCGCCCCTTCCACCTACACCACCACGTCCACCGATTCCGAGACCTCCTACTCCACTTTGACCTCCGCTTACTAGTTCAAGATTATTATTATTATTTTTTTTCTATTCTATGTTATTTTAGGTCATTTCCCTATCCACATTTGTTTGCAGGGCAACTGTCCTGCTCTTACCCCCATTTTGCTTCCTTTAGCAGCCCTCTATCCCTTACTATGACTATTTTACAGCCATTTTAGTGCACAAAAGTTCAGGTCCCTATTGACTTCAATAGGATTCAAGTTTGGGTCCCGAACTTTGACCCGAAGTTCGGCCAAACCCGGCAAAACCTGAACATCCACGGTTCCACTCATCCCTCGTTACGACCACCCTGCAATCCAGCAGCAGTGGTCGTGTTTGCAAACAATAAGGAAAAAGCTCTAGCCTATATGAGCTCCCACAATCCCGACCACCAGATAGGCTGGTGGTGTTTCCTATAGTGTACAAGCACGACCACCACTGATGGATTGCAGGGTGGCCGTATCCATGAAAATGAGCAGTGTATAATACATAGTAACATAGCAACATAGTATATAAGGCCGAAAAAAGACATTTGTCCATCCAGTTCGGCCTGTTATCCTGCAAGTTATTGTAAAAATGAATCAAGCCAGTAAAGGAATCAGTCTGGATAATACCAAATACATCAGTAAGTGCCTTGTATTAATTTTAGATTCATAATAAATGTCACTTACTTAAGTGACACAACCCCTTTAATGGTTAATGGTTCACAGTCAGTCACAAAATAGAGGGCACAATGTTAGCAAAATGTTATTGGGAATACCCCTTTAGCTGTTCACAGTAACAGTAATTTTGACCAGGGGTGCCCCAACTTTTGCATGCAACTATATATATATATTTATATATACTGTGATGAAGTGAATGGTAGTTGTGTGGTGGGGGTGTATATTTCAGTCCACAGTCCACACCCCTAGTCCACTACAGGTGTTTACCTGGCCATGAGGTGAGGCCTGGTGTAACAATCACCTGGGGGTGGGGTGGGCACAAGGCTGAGAAAGTCTGAGTTTTGGGGGGATCCAGTGACGCCTGTGGAAAAGAGGTGTCGCACGGTCACAGTCGGGAGGTCTACTGGACCATATCCCCCCCAAGATATTTTGTGGTCACCATCAGGAAGACTGGTGGACCGAGACCCCAATGGATTGCATTTTTCACACTACTAGGAACCTGTCTGACCACATGGCTGAGTGAAGCCGAATACCGCAGTGTGAACACTGACCTAGAGGTGAGTTAGGGAAAACCTCTGCATAGTGAGTGTCTAACTGCGCAAAGATTTCTTGTTTTGTGTTGATGTAACACATTGTGATGTGAAGCTGCAAATTCATCGTGCCAAGTGATGCCAAACTTGGAAGCCCAATGTCTGGAAAAAAGATGCTGCTGCTAATCTGGAAATGTTTCTGTGTTGCAAGGACATTTTGCAGTGATTTAAAGGGTCAGAAGCCCAAGTGAAAGAGACTGACCTGTGGAGAGTAAAAAAAACTATTTATATTTTTTTTTTGGGGGGGGGGGTCACTATGAAACCCTATGTGGATGTTGCTGCAGCTTGGTGGAGCCCATCAGGTGCAACAAAGTATTGCTGAGAATGGTGCCAGCGGGAGGACTGTGCAATGGAGGATCGTTTGATCAGGAGATCTGACAAGACATGTGAAAGATCCTGCGAGTCGGTGATAGGGGGAATCCCGCTGGGGATCATTCTAGATTCCCGCCAACAAGTGTCTTGGTTTGTGCCAGAGATACTGGACTTCCTTCTTTTTGCGGAACGGCCGGATCGCGGACCCATGAAAGTGAATTGGTCTGCGATCCGCTGCGGCTGCCCCCACGGACGGTGATCGTGCAAATATGGGGCGCACACGTTCGCGTTCCGGAGGCCTTTAGCAGAGTATGTGACTCATCATCCTGAGAAAGAAGACTGGATTCAAGGCCAAGGTGTTTCCCATGGCAAACGCTGCACTAAGGAGTCTGTATGTAATCGTGTGACCAGTAACCAAGGGCTGGAGGTTCCTAACATCCAGGAGAATGACTGCTGCGGAGATGTTCCTATGGCACTCGGGAGAGCCTGTGACGTCTGTGGGTAAGATCGATCCTGTTATTGTGTGTGACAGAAAATGTGATAGAAAGCAAGGCTTTGGAGGTTGGGCAGGTGGCTGACTAGTGCCCTGGTGCCTTAGAAGCCATGAACTGTGGTGAGAGCCAGCGGCAGTTTCTATGTGCAGAGCCGGGAGGTGTCAAGAAACCGGGACTAGCGACTGCACCAAAAATGTGCGACATTGTGGTGAATGTTAGTCCAGTCAAAGTTTTGTTGGATGCAGGGAGCCAGGAGAGCTTGGTATTTATATCCTGTGGCTCTCATTGAGTGTGAGACTCCAGTAAGAACTGGGACTTATAAACTTGGTGTTGCAAAAAGGCTCATGCATGATGTACTGTTGGGCCATGATTTCCCCTTGTTGTGGGGAAGAGGAGACACTTCTGCAGCAAGTGACTAAACTCCTGCAGAACCTGTACCTGTCACGTTAAATAATGGTGTAAGGGAAATGCACATTGAAAACAATGTTTTAGATGAAATGACCATTGAAAACAATGGTGCAAATGAGGTGCAGAATGAATATGTGAAGTTAATTAAAATGCATAATGAAAATGTGGGGTCATGTGAAATATGGGATGATGATGACACCCCCTTTCCTTTGCAGGTTGGGATTGGAGAGGAAGCTCCCCCTGTTGGTAAAAATGTATGTGATTTGAAAATGCTGATTGATAATGCTGGTAGCACACAGCTGAGGGAACCCACTGTGGTAAAAGTGCAGGAAAGTGTGGCAGTGCAAGATGGTATGAACCAGATGCATATAGGCTGTTTCCACATTGTTCTATGGGTTATGATCTCATGTGCTGTGTTGATGAAGGTGACGTGACATAGGAGGTAAACCAGGCGGATGAAGGAGTGCCTGGGTGGGTTCATGATGTGAACCAGATCGAGTACTGGAATGACCTGAAATCATTGGTGTCTGCACATAGGGAGATTAAGAATGTGTCCCACTGAGAAAGCAGAAGAGTCTGTTCATGGACTGAAGTCTGATCTTGGTAAACAGCCAGTGAGATAGCTAAACAGAAGGCTGACTCCCATAGAGAAGAGGTACACAGTCACGGGGCAAGTATTTTTGGCCATTGAGTGTATGGTGAAATCCATAAAATATTGGTTGTGGGTTACAAAACTGATTTTTGTGACAAACTGGGCTCTGCTGTCCTGGGTGTGGCAGAACACTGGCCACAACTTCCAGGTGGAATAGTGTGATGTGGAAAAATACCCAGACTTCCGTTCCGGACAAGAGGGGGGCATATGTAGTGAAGTAAATGGTAGATATGTGGTGGGAAGTGTATATCTCAGTGTGTGGTGTGGTCTTTCTGTGTGGTCCCAGCCATGAGGGTTGGGGAGCCACAAGGCTGAGAGATCCTGAGGTTTTTTGTTTGGGGGGGGAGCGACGGCTGAGGAAAAGAGGTGTCCCGCGGTCACAGTCGGGAGGACTGCTGGACCAAATCCCCCCAAGGTATTGCATGGTCACCGTTAGGAAGACTGATGGACCAAGACCCCAATGGGTTGCATTGGTCAAAGCTAGGAAGCTGTCTGAGCGCATGGCTGAGTGAAGCCGAATACAACAGTGTGAACACTAACCTAGAGGTGAGTTAGAGAAAACCTCTGCATAGTGAGTGCCTAACTGGGCAAGGATTTCTTGTTTTGTGTTGATATAACATGTTGTGATGTGAAGCTGCGACTTCATGGTGCCAAGTGATGCCAAACTTGGAAGTGTGATGTGCTGTGTGACAAATAAAGCTCTGTTTGAGCTTGAAAACCCCCTGAGATGAGAAGACTGTTATTGGCAACCCTCTGTGAGAGTACGATCTCTTACTATATACACTCACCTAAAGAATTATTAGGAACACCTGTTCTATTTCTCATTAATGCAATTATCTAGTCAACCAATCACATGGCAGTTGCTTCAATGCATTTAGGGGTGTGGTCCTGGTCAAGACAATCTCCTGAACTCCGAACTAAATGTCAGAATGGGAAAGAAAGGTAATTTAAGCAATTTTGAGCGTGGCATGGTTGTTGGTGCCAGACGGGACGGTCTGAGTATTTCACAATCTGCTCAGTTACTGGGATTTTTACGCACAACCATTTCTAGGGTTTACAAAGAATGGTGTGAAAAGGGAAAAACATCCAGTATGCGGCAGTGCTGTGGGCAAAAATGCCTTGTGGATGCTAGAGGTCAGAGGAGAATGGGCCGACTGATTCAAGCTGATAGAAGAGCAACGTTGACTGAAATAACCACTCGTTACAACCGAGGTATGCAGCAAAGCATTTGTGAAGCCACAACATGCACAACCTTGAGGCGAATGGGCTACAACAGCAGAAGACCCCAGCAGGATAATGCACCAAGTCACAAAGCTCGAATCATTTCAAATTGGTTTCTTGAACATGACAATGAGTTCACTGTACTAAAATGGCCCCCACAGTCACCAGATCTCAACCCAATAGAGCATCTTTGGGATGTGGTGGAACGGGAGCTTCGTGCCCTGGATGTGCATCCCTCAAATCTCCATCAACTGCAAGATGCTATCCTATCAATATGGGCCAACATTTCTAAAGAATGCTATCAGCACCTTGTTGAATCAATGCCACATAGAATTAAGGCAGTTCTGAAGGCAAAAAGGGGGTCCAACACCGTATTAGTATGGTGTTCCTAATAATTCTTTAGGTAAGTGTATATATATGTATATATTGCTTTACAGTGATACAATTATACCCAGCCAATTAGTACCTAATATAAATATACATGCCTTTTACAATTTCTTTGCTTTGTATTTCCTCTGTCTCCTCTTACGAAACCACTGTATGAAAATTGTTCTATAAGAACAAATGGAAGCTACCAAAGCTACCAAAACAAACACTTCACTCAGCAGTTATGCTTCAGTAAGATTCTGAAGTATCTTCTGCTGTAGCCAGAGAAATATTATTTTGTAACAATCATTTCTATTCTCTGTTCTCTAATTACAGTATTTTTCGCCCTATAAGACGCACCTGCCCATAAGACGCACCTAGGTTTTTGAGGAGGAAAATAAGATTTTTTTTTTTTTTTAACCAGGTGTGTTAAGGTGTTCTTTTGGTGGGTTTTGAACTAAGGGTGGTCTATGGATGACACTATTATGGGGGATCTGTGGATGATACACTGTTATGGGGGATCTGTGGATGACACACTGTTATGGGGGATCTGAGGATGACACTGTTTTGGGGGATCTGTGGATGACACACTGTTATGGGGATCTGTGGATGACACACTGTTATGGAGGGGATCTGTGGATGGCACTGTTATTGGGGATCTGTGGATGGCACTGTTATGGGGGATCTGTGGATGGCACTGTTATGGGGGGATCTGTGGATGGCACTGTTATGGGGGGATCTGTGGATGACACATATATAGCATCTTATTCTATGTGCCATCCACAGATCCCCCCCATAACAGTGTCTCTGCAGTGTGAATGACCCCCAATACAGGGGCTGGGGGCCGGCATCTGGATTAGGAATGACAGCGGGGACCGGTGCAGTCCCTGTATTCTAATGCACCGGCCCCGCTCACTGTTGTATAATCTCATCTAACCTGTAGGCATTGTTAAAATATAATAATCATGCGTAATCCAGCTGTATTACTTACAGCTAAGTTCCGTAGCAGAGAGGAGGGAGGAGGCATCGCGGTGGCCGTGTATCATTGTAAATTGCACTTTGGGGGGGGGGGGGGGGTGGAGTGCGTCTTATAGGGCGAAAAATACGATATATAATTCAAAATATAAACAGAATACACTCACCTAAAGAATTATTAGGAACACCATACTAATACGGTGTT
The DNA here is from genome assembly GCF_905171765.1 of Bufo bufo. NCBI lineage: Eukaryota > Metazoa > Chordata > Amphibia > Anura > Bufonidae > Bufo > Bufo bufo. Next base: position 271,322,289 of record NC_053392.1, on the reverse strand, counting down.
GGACCCCTTTTGCCTTCAGAACTGCCTTAATTCTACGTGGCATTGATTCAACAAGCTGCTGATAGCATTCTTTAGAAATGTTGGCCCATATTGATAGGATAGCATCTTGCAGTTGATGGAGATTTGAGGGATGCACATCCAGGGCACGAAGCTCCCGTTCCACCACATCCCAAAGATGCTCTATTGGGTTGAGATCTGGTGACTGTGGGGGCCATTTTAGTACAGTGAACTCATTGTCATGTTCAAGAAACCAATTTGAAATGATTCAAGCTTTGTGACATGGTGCATTATCCTGCTGGAAGTAGCCATCAGAGGATGGATACATGTTCTCATTCTGTTTACGCCAAATTCGGACTCTACCATTTGAATGTCTCAACAGAAATCGAGATTCATCAGACCAGGCAACATTTTTCCAGTCTTCAACAGTCCAATTTTGGTGAGCTCGTGCAAATTGTAGCCTCTTTTTCCTATTTGTAGTGGAGATGAGTGGTACCCGGTGGGGTCTTCTGCTGTTGTAGCCCATCCGCCTCAAGGTGTTGTGGCTTCACAAATGCTTTGCTGCATACCTCGGTTGTAACGAGTGGTAATTTCAGTCAACGTTGCTCTTCTATCAGCTTGAATCAGTCGGCCCATTCTCCTCTGACCTCTAGCATCCACAAGGCATTTTTGCCTACAGGACTGCCGCATACTGGATGTTTTTCCCTTTTCACACCATTCTTTGTAAACCCTAGAAATGGTTGTGCGTGAAAATCCCAGTAACTGAGCAGATTGTGAAATACTCAGACCGTCCCGTCTGGCACCAACAACCATGCCACACTCAAAATTGCTTAAATCACCTTTCTTTCCCATTCTGACATTCAGTTTGGAGTTCAGAAGATTGTCTTGACCAGGACCACACCCCTAAATGCATTGAAGCAACTGCCATGTGATTGGTTGACTAGATAATTGCATTAATGAGAAATAGAACAGGTGTTCCTAATAATTCTTTAGGTGAGTGTATATTCATAAATGCAAATGAAATAAAAATGTAAAACCTGTCCATAGATAATATAGACAGATTAAAGCCTCATTCACACGTCAGTGTTCCACGGATGTGTGCTGTACGTGTTCTCCACGTACAGCACACGTCCCACTTCATTTTAATGTGTGTATTCAGACATCATTGTTTTTAGCACGAATGCATACTCTATTTTGTCCGTGTTCACGGATCCATCACGCCCATTATAGTCTATGGGTCTGTGAATACCACGGATGCAACACTTATTCCATCCGTGTTGCATCCGTGTTTCACGGATCATTAGGAAGAGATTCTTTGAAAACTCTTTTTCAGCTGTTCCATGTCAGTGATACATGGATGGCACATGGACAGCAAAAAATGGACACACGGAACCAACACAGATCCTTCACGGACAGCTTCAGAGATGCATTACTGACCACCTTCTCACAGACTTGGACACGGACGTGTGAATGAAGCTTAAAAGGGTCTGTACTTTTCATTACTGATTATACCTTAGATAATCGGGCTACTTGAGAAACCTTGTCGTGATGTCCGGGCTTAGACATGTTCTACACCGTAGGACATGTTGACTAATCTCTCAATTTTAAAATCAGTTTGAGGATTTAGTGAGACTGCAGAGTGCACCTGTGTTTGTTATTGTTTTGTTATATTGTTATATTAATTATGACATCCGCACTTGTTACCTTGTGTAGGATGTCTATTGTGGTACTTGTGGTTCGCCGCGGGCATCCTCCATTGTATGCATTTTGCTGGGGATTGCCATTAGCAACGGGCCACAAGTGCAGGATTTGCTCCCCTATATATATGCACAACTGCATGTGGGTTTGAGCACCTCCTGCTAATGCCAACCTGTCTTCTTAGTTTGTATATATATAGATTCCTGGAGGTGTATAAACTCCTATTTAAATGTGCCTGTTTTCCATCTACAGACTACATTTAGGTGCACCTGTGAGGCCTGGGACATATCAGCAAATCTTGAGTGGGACTCACAGACTCCTCCCTCCTCCCATTGCAAGCATGGCCACATGCTGGAGGTAACTGGTGAGTTGTTTGTGAGTCGGCCTTATGCTCCTGTAATTTGCCCACTGGCTCTTGGTATCGCCCATACGGCTCAGGTAGGAGAGTGTAGGGTCCCGGGCTACTTGAGAAACCTTGTCGTGGTGTCCGGGCTTAGACATGTTCTACACAGTAGGACATGTTGACTAATCTCTCAATTTTAAAATCAGTTTGAGGATTTAGTGAGACTGCAGAGTGCACCTGTGTTTGTTATTGTTTTGTTATATTGTTATATTAATTATGACATCCGCACTTGTTACCTTGTGTAGGATGTCTATTGTGGTACTTGTGGTTCGCCGCGGGCATCCTCCATTGTATGCATTTTGCTGGGGATTGCCATTAGCAACGGGCCACAAGTGCAGGATTTGCTCCCCTATATATATGCACAACTGAATGTGGGTTTGAGCACCTCCTGCTAATGCCAACCTGTCTTCTTAGTTTGTATATACCTTAGATAATCAGAAAATATAAATACCCCCATCAAATACAAAATACCTAGCAATATTGTCCCCGGACCACCCATACTCCACTGGCAGCAGTGTTTTCCCCTAACAACCCCTCCCCCACTGGCAAAACCGCACCAGCCATCCCGCACTGACAATATTATTGTCTCCTGACAACCCCTCCTCCACTGTCCCCTAACAACCCTTCCCCCATGACAAAACCGAGTTGAGGATGGGAGTGGTAAAGGCTCTAGCTGCAATACTTCACAGTGGCAATCCTCAAACCAATGCTTCCTAGAATAAGAGCAGTGAAAGAAGGATGGACCCTTTGTTCATTTGGGGAACACCCTAATGTTAGGGCTCCTTTCTGATAGTAGATGGTAGTGTGCTTGGTGTTTTGATTGTTATTTGGGTGCAAGGCAGGAGGTGTGTGAGCAGTGGCTGGCGAATGGTGCTGGAGTCAGTAAGCAGGCCAACTGTAGAGAATAAACAAGTCTTTCTTTACTAAAGTGCAGAATGGAAGTTGTAGTACAGTACATGGAACGATATCAAGGCACAGTTGCAAGGGAAGGCACAGTGCAGTCTCTCCCCATTAATTGTATATAGGCAACAGCAACAATGGGGCTAATAGGAGTAGAAGTTCCTGATCTCCATTTAAACACTTCACAACCTTTTCATGTTGTGCAAAATGTTCCAGACTACAAACCATCCACACAAACAGCAAGAAAGTGTGGCAGGCAAGAGAGACCGAGGTGCAAAAAGTCTCACAATCAGCTCTGACAATCTGTATCCCTCAGTCAAAAATTGCAAACGGTCAGCCAAACCATTATGTAAGTATGTAAGTGCGAAAGGTGCCGTTAACTGTTAATCCTTCCACAAGTAGCACAAGTCTTTAGTTATAAATAGTGAATACCTTGCCAAAATGCACAGACCTATGATCCTAGACAGTCCTCGGATATCTATTTATGCCCCCTCTGCCTTCCGATCGGAGCCCCAGCAGTGAAATCGCAGGGCTCTGATTGGTCTGCCATGGCAGTCTGGACGCTGCTGAATTGAAAAAAAAAACAAAAAAAACACCAATATATTAAAAGTTTAAATCGCCCTCCTTTCCCAATTTTACATATAAAAATATATAAACAATCAAGAAAATAAACATGTTGGGTATCACCGCGTCCGAGAAAGTCTCAATTGTTTCAATATTTGAAAAAATTTCCTGTCTGGTGAATGTCATAATGGGAAAAAATGAAAAGCATGCTATCTACCATTGTGTAGTCACGTTTTCCCCCAGAAATTTTTTATAACGGTGATCAAAAAGTCGTATGTACAACAAAAATAGTACCAATAAAAAGTACAGTTCGTTACACTCCCTCATACAGCTATGTAAATCGAAATAAATGAAAAGGTTATAGCTGTCAGAAAATGGCGATGCAAAGAATAGTTTGATTTAGGCCTCTTGCACACGACCGTATGGCTTTTTCAGTATTTTGCAATCCGCAAAAAATGGATCCGCAAAAAATACAGATTACGTCCGTGTACATTCCGTTTTTTGCGGAACGGAACAGCTGGCCCCTGATAGAACAGTACTATCCTTGTCTGTTATGCGGACAATAAAAGGACATGTTCTATCTTTGAACGGATCGGAAAACCGGAAATACGGAAACGGAAGGCACACGGAGTACCTTCCGTTTTTTTTTGCGGATCCATTGAAATGAATGGTCCATATACAGAACGCAAAAAACGGAACGTAAATGGAAAAAAAACGTTCGTGTGCAAGAGGCCTTATGTAAAGGTAGTAAAACAAAAAACCCTATACATGTTTGGTATCGCTGGACGCTGGATTTGTATTTAGCTGCAGAATAAGAGTGGTTATGTCAAAACCCCAAAAACCTTGGAAGAATTATGGGTTTTTTTAAAGTTTTTTTTTCAATTTACCCCCACAAAGAATTTTATTTCTCGTTTTACAATAAAACTAAATGCATCTTGTCCTGCAAAAAATATGCCCTCATATGGCTATCTGAACAGAAAAGTAAAAAAAAGTTATGGCTATTGGAACTCAGGGAGGAGAAAAAACAAAAATGCAAAACCATAAATGGGTACTTAAATGGTTTTAGGGGGTTGTCTCACTTCAGCAATTGGCATTTATTATGTAGAGAAAGTTAACACAAGGCACTTACTAATGTATGGTGATTATCCATATTGCCTCCTTTGCTGGCTTGATTAATTTTCCATCACTTTATAAATTGATTTTTTCCATGGTTACGAGCACCCTGCAATCCATCAGCGGTGGCTGTGCATGCACACTATAGAAAAAAGTGCTGACCTTTCTGGTAGCCTGTGAAGCTGGTGCTTTTTTTCTATAGTCTGCACGCACGGCCACTGCTGCTGGATTGCAGGGTGGTCGTAACCATGGAAATGAGCAGTGCATAATGTGATGAAAAATGTATCCAGCCAGCAAAGGAAGCAATATGGATAATAACAGAACATTAGTAAATGGCTTGTGTTAACTTTCTCTACAGGGTGGGCCATTTATATGGATACACCTTAATAAAATGGGAATGGTTGGTGATATTAACTTCCTGTTTGTGGCACATTAGTATATGTGAGGGAGGAAACTTTTCAAGATGGGTGGTGACCATGGCGGCCATTTTGAAGTCGGCCATTTTGAATCCAACTTTTGTTTTTTTAATAGCAAGAGGGTCATGTGACACGTCAAACTTATTGGGAATTGCACAAGAAAAACAATGGTTTTAACGTAACTTTATTCTTTCATGAGTTATTTACAAGTTTCTGACCACTTATAAAATGTGTTCAATGTGCTGCCCATTGTGTTGGATTGTCAATGCAACCCTCTTCTCCCACTCTTCACACACTGATAGCAACACCGCAGGAGAAATGCTAGCACAGGCTTCCAGTATCCGTAGTTTCAGGTGCTGCACATCTCGTATCTTCACAGCATAGACAATTGCCTTCAGATGACCCCAAAGATAAAAGTCTAAGGGGGTCAGATCGAAAGACCTTGGGGGCCATTCAACTGGCCCATGACGACCAATCCACTTTCCAGGAAACTGTTCATCTAGCTGGCACGTTCCCTGAGTTTTTCCAGCAAGATGGTGCACCACCACATTATGAGTGTCAGGTCCGAGCATTCCTAGATGAACAGTTTCCTGTAAAGTGGATTGGTCGTCGTGGGCCAGTTGAATGGCCCCCAAGGTCTCCTGATCTGACCCCCTTAGACTTTTATCTTTGGGGTCATCTGAAGGCAATTGTCTATGCTGTGAAGATACGAGATGTGCAGCACCTGAAACTACGGATACTGGAAGCCTGTGCTAGCATTTCTCCTGCGGTGTTGCTATCAGTGTGTGAAGAGTGGGAGAAGAGGGTTGCATTGACAATCCAACACAATGGGCAGCACATTGAACACATTTTATAAGTAGTCAGAAACTTGTAAATAACTCATGAAAGAATAAAGTTACGTTAAAACCAAGCACATCATTGTTTTTCTTGTGAAATTCCCAATAAGTTTGATGTGTCACATGACCCTCTTCCTATTGAAAAAACAAAAGTTGAATTTAAAATGGCCGACTTCAAAATGGCCGCCATGGTCACCACCCATCTTGAAAAGTTTCCCCCCTCACATATACTAATGTGCCACAAACAGGAAGTTAATATCACCAACCATTCCCATTTTATTAAGGTGTATCCATATAAATGGCCCACCCTGTACATAATAAACGTTAGTTGCTAAAGTGAGACATTCCATTTAAAGGGGTTGTTTCACTTAAGCAAATAGCATTTATCACATACACAGAGCTAATGCAAGTCACTTACTAATGTATTGTGATTATCCATATTGTCTCCATCACATTAGAAACATAGAATGTGTCGGCAGATAAAAACCATTTAGCCCATCTAGTCTGCCCAATATACTGAATACTATGAATAGCCCCTGGCATTATCTTATATGAAGGATGGCCTTATGCCTATCCCATGCATGCTTAAACTCCTTCACTGTATTTGCAGCTACCACTTCTGCAGGAAGGCTATTCCATGCATCCACTACTCTCTCAGTAAAGTAATACTTCCTAATATTACTTTTAAACCTTTGCCCCTCTAATTTAAAACTATGTCCTCTTGTAGCAGTTTTTCTTCTTTTAAATATTCTCTCCTCTTTTACCTTGTTGATTCCCTTTATGTATTTAAAAGTTTCTATCATATCCCCTCTGTCTCGTCTTTCTTCCAAGCTATACATGTTAAGGTCCTTTAATCTTTCCTGGTAAGTTTTATCCTGCAATCCATGTACCAGTTTAGTAGCTCTTCTCTGAACTCTCTCCAAAGTATCAATATTCTACTGGAGATATGGTCTCCAGTACTGAGCACAATACTCCAAATGAGGTCTCACTAGTGCTCTGTAGAGCGGCATGAGCACCTCCGTCTTCCTACTGGTAATGCCTCTCCTTATACACCCAAGCATTCTTCTAGCATTTCCTGCTGCTCTATGACATTGTCTGCCTACCTTTAAGTCTTCTGAAATAATGACCCCTAAATCCCTTTCCTCAGATACTGAGGTTAGGACTGTATCACTGATTTTATTTTCTGCTCTTGGGTTTTTACGCCCCAGGTGCATTATCTTGCACTTATCAATATTAAATTTTAGTTGCCATATTTTTTACCATTCCTCTAGTTTTCCTAAATCCTTTTCCATTTGGTGTATCCCTCCAGGAACATCAACCCTGTTACAAATCTTTGTGTCATCAGCAAAAAGACACATCTTACCATCGAGGCCTTCTGCAATTTCACTGATAAAGATATTAAACAATATGGGTCCCAGAACAGATCCCTGAGGTACCCCACTGGTAACAAGACCATGGTCTAAGTATACTCCATTGACTACAACCCTCTGTTGTCTGTCCCTCAGCCACTGCCTAATCCATTCAACAATATGGGAGTCCACGCACAAAGACTGCAATTTATTGATAAGCCTTCTATGTGGGACAGTATCAAAAGTCTAGATAAGTGATGTCTACTCCACCTCCGCCATCTATTATTTTAGTCACCCAATCAAAAAAATCAATAAGATTAGTTTGACATGATCTCCCTGAAGTAAACCCATGCTGTTTTTCATCTTTCAATCCATGGGATTTTAGATGTTCCACAATCCTCTCCTTAAGTATGGTTTCCATTAATTTCCCCACTATTGATGTCAGGCTTGTTTCCAGGGGTTATGGCTACTGCTGCTGCACAGATACAAGATGGCTGGGAGAGCAGCTTCTGTGCATGCGTATCTATGCGCACTCCCACAGTCCCAACCATCAGAGAGGTGGGTGCTTTTTCCTATAGTGTACAAGCGCAGCCATTGTCTTGTGTAAATGTCCCTATATAAAAATGTACAAGTCCCCAGGAAGAGCAGTAACATAGATTTATGTGCATGCTGCTACCATACTGCGGTAATGAACAGCGTGGCCAATTAGCCCGCAGCTGCTATTATGTAATAATGAAGACTGCACTGTATAGTCGGTCTTCACTGTTAATGCCTGCGCGGCACCTTTAATGCTCCTTTTTTTTTTTTTTTTTATTGCGAGAAAAAGGCATACAAAATTATTTTCCATACAATTTAATCTTCACCATTATAAAATTTCTCATTTTGCCCCCAATACTCCCCCCTTCCCTTACCCAATTCCTTGCGATGCGTCTCCTATCCCATCCATCGACCATACCTTATTCCATTTTTCCTCAATATTTCTTTGGTTATTTAAGATTTGTTTATATTGCTTAATCTTATTAACCAGATTTAACCACGTGTACACACGGAGTATTTGGTCAGAACCAACCTCGTGTGATTAAAAGTCTTGCCAAGAAGAGTATTTTAATCAAAACGAGTCTTCTATACTTATCACAAATAATTTGGGATAGATCCCCCAGAATCCAACATTCCACCGTATATGGAATCACTATTTTCAGTTTTTGGGTAATAATTTTAGCTATTGCCTCCCAATATTCTGTTAGTTGTGTGCAAAACCAAAACATGCGTAAAAAATCAGCCCCAAGTGAACCACATCGTGGGCATTTAGCAATACTTCTCAGTCCATATTTATTGAGCCATACTGGTGTGACATATAATCTATGTACGGTATAATATTAAATTGAACCAGAACATTGTTAAAATTATGTGACACTAACTTTAAATTGATATTGATCATTATCTTCCCCCAATCATCTGGCTGGATCCTTGAAACAGATTGTGACGAATACCGCACCTTGCTGCCGCCGGACATCAAATACATAGAGCCAGCGAGATACAGTATGGTCACTGGTTATCAAGACGTGACGTTACACCGTCCCTGAGGAGCAGGTAAGGTCAGCTTGGTACAGTGTTCACAGACTCCTCCTGTCCACACGGGCACAGAGAGGCAACAAGCTGAGGGAGCCTTTTCACTGCCCCAGTGAAACAGCGCTTTCTCAGTCCGGGTATAGTGCCACCAGTTTCTTGTTTGATATAAGCCCATTCCGCTAACGGGATTATATAGGGTTAGAAACCAACCCGCAGTAGCGTATTACTAGGCCGAAACACGGACGTGCGGATTCGTGATTGAGATACAAGACAGCACAAGATTAAATTATATATTTAAAGAGGACCTTTCACCGATTCTTACCCTATGAACTAACTATACAGATATGTAGAGCGGCGCCCGGGGATCTCTCTGCACTTACTATTATCCCCGGGCGCCGCTCGGTTCTCCTGCTATGCCCTCCAGTATCTCCGCTCACTAAGTTATAGTAGGCGGAGATACCAGTCCCTAAGTTATGGTAGGCGGAGTCTGCCCTGGCGCTGGCCAATCGCAGCGCAGAGCTCACAGCCTGGGAGGTTATTTTCTCCCAGGCTGTGAGCTCTGCAATGCGATTGGCCAGCGTTAGGGCAGACTCCGCCTACCATAACTTAGGGAACGGAGATACCGGAGGACATAGCAGGAGAACGGAGCGGCGCCCGGGGATAATAGTAAGTGCAGAGAGATCCCCGGGCGCCGCTCCACATGTATGTATACTTAGTTCATAGGGTAAGAATCGGTGAAAGGTCCTCTTTAATCTCCTTAAGGGCTCACTAGAATTAACACTATACACACAAAGAATATATACAGTGGTCTGAGGTTACAAATACAGATGACGTGGTACAAACAGGGTTAAGCAGAACAAAAGTCAGTTTACCAGGTATAGGAGTCCTTTGGGTTGTGATGAGTTCTTAACCGTGGTCACATGAGAAGCAGTGATGTCAGCTGGTTGCAGGTCCCTCTAAACACATGGCACGATGTGACCTCCATTCAGAGAAAAGACACGCCCGCTTGCTGGCACAAGCCTTTTAACCTGTAGCCGGCCCATCTTAACCATCTTAAATAGGGATATTCTGTCAGCTCTAGATAGAGGTAGACAATGCCATATCGTCACTTTTGACCTCAACTTACTTATCAATGGAATCAGATTTAGATGTAAAAAATCTTCAACTTTAGGGGATATAATCATACCCAAATATTCAAATGAATCAGAGATCCTCAGTAAACTCGAGGGGCCCTCAATAGAGTAGTCAGGTCTATCCAAGGGCATAAGTTTTGTCTTTCACCAGTTAATATCAAGACCTGAAACTGCACCAAAGGCATTAACTATATAGATAAGTTTGGGAAGTGAGGTACTGATATGACTTATAGAAAACAACACGTCATCAGTGTATAAAGAAATACTGTCCTCTACTCCTTATATCCCAAACCCCTCAAACCCTGGATCCTGCCTAACTCTGGCAGCAAGGGGCTCAATATTAATATTAAATAACAATGGGGAAAGTGGACATCCCTGACGGGTGCCTCTACTCAGAGAGAAGCTCTCCGTCAAGCTCCCATTGATATTCAATCTTGTAGTAGAGTATTTACACAAAAGCTTAACCAAATTTATAAATCTAATGCCAAATCCCATCTTTCCCAAAACCTTCCAGAGGAATCCCCACTCCACCCTGTCAAACGATTTAGAGGCGTCTAAAGACAGAATGGAGCGAGAGACCCCCCGGAGGACTGTATATTAGCAAACAGACGATGTAGATTATAATGAGTACCCTTATTTGGAATAAATATGTTTTGATCAGGATGTATAATTGAAGTAATGACCTTAGATAGCTTTGTAGCCAGAATACTTGAGAGAAGCTTAACATCTGTATTAAGTAAGGAAATAGGCCTATATGACCCCATATCTAAGGGGTCCTTTCCATTTTCAGTATTAATGTTATTACAGTCTCTGTCATTGATTCTGGAAGGCAACCTTCCTCAAATAATCTTGCAAACACCCTCAACAAACGAGGAAGGATATTCTCCCCATATTTACGATAAAATTCATATGGGAGTCCATCTGACCCGAGAGAAGAATTTCCCAAACATGCCTTCAATGCAGCCTCAAGCTCCTCTAGAGCGGGATCTAGATCTAAAAACTCCCTCTGTGTATCGGTGAGAACTGGAAGAGAGATATAGTCTAAATATAAATTTATCTCTTCATCTGATATAGCCTTATAAATAGCCAAATAAATTATTCAAAAAAGTTCCTTTTATACGCTCTTGTTCTTAAATAATTATACCCTCAGATGACCGAATATTAACTATCTCTTTTTTCTGTCCTTGATTAGAAATCACCCTTGCCAAAATTTTCCCTGTTCTCTCTGCCTCAGAGAAATATTTTTGTCCCCTAAAGAAAATTCTCTGCTGGGTCTTCTCCAAGAGAAACTCAGCATACACCTGGCTTGCCTTCTGCATAATTTCCCTATTTCCTGGAGTTTTATTTCTAGAGAACTTATTAGTGGCAACTAATGCTGCTTCTTTTAACTCCCCCTCCTTCTTACCATATCCCTTTTTTAAATTGGAAATATTACTCATAAAGGCCTTAAATCCATCCCATTCCAGTTGGGGTCTAGCCATGTTATCATTACTATCCCAAAAGTGCCCAATCTCCTGTCCAACCCGATCATGAATATCTTTATCCATTATACAAATCCAATGGCGTTTCAACCTAAATAAAGATCTTACTTTATAGTCATTACCACCCATGGTTAATTCAAGAGAAAGGGGTACATGATCTGATAGCGACCTGGCCTCATATTTCATTGATTTAATAAATCTGAAATAGTTTTTATTTATCAAGGCCAGGTCTATTCTAGACATGGAATTTCCAGATTTACTTATACAGGAGTAAGTTATTTTCCCTTTTCCCTTTTCCAGCTCATTCCCATACATCCACATAACCTGCTTTGAGACAAAAGTGTGCCAGGGGGGACCCTTGGGCTGGAATATAAGTATCTACGCCCACAGAGATCCTATCTATTTCTGGATTCATAACACAGTTAAAATCCCCAATAACCAGCAAGGGACATTCAGGCCACTGGTCCACAAAAGTTAGTAGGCAATTAAGTACATGTAAAGAAAAGGGGGGCGGAATATAACCAAAGGCCAAAATACATAATCTTCCAAAAAGTTTTCCATAAAGAAAAACAAACAATCCCCCTATGAATCAAAACTGTAACACCTCTGGAATAACTAGTAAAGGTAGAATAAGTCTGCGCAGCCCATCCCCTTCCCCCAAAATCTGAGGAGAAAAATATTCCTTCCCAAACTTTTCCTGAATTAGGGTCTGTATAATTTCGACAATATTTTTTTCTTCAGAACCTTCCGGTAGACCCAGAATTCTCAAATTACATCTCCTAGACCTATCCTCCAGATCTACCACCTTCTTTTTAAGGATGTTGAACTCCATTCTCAATTAAGTAATTTAAATATTTTAGCCTCATTTTCCAAAGCCCCCACAGTTTTTTCTATAGTTGTGACTGTGTCCCGGATCTTGGTAACATTATCCCTTATCAAAACCACATCTGTCTGAATTGCCCCAAGCTGAATTGCCCCAAGCTGTGCTGGCCTTGTTCTGTATTAAATCAAATTTTTTTTTAACCGCAGTCAGATTTTCTTTTAATGGGGCAAACTCTTCAATAGATGAATCATTCTACTCTTCTCTCCTCACCTTCTCATTCTGAAAATCCTCCTCCATTGCTCCGCCCACTTTAAATCCAGCTTTTTGTTTACCATTTCGGATCAGTCATCCCTTTTTGTCCTGCTCTTGTAATTACATTTGGGGACTTTAAAAACTGGTCTATTTTTACAGATTCCAGTGTTTTCTGCCCCATTTTATGAGACGAATGTTCCGCTGAACGTCTATTTTGCTTAGGGGCCTTTTCCTTTCCTCTCTCTTTAATATATAAATATGTAAAAAAATTAATTCTCTTTCCCCCCTCTCCTCAGATTCAATTATATTTCACTCCTCCAAATAAGATTAGATGAGGTTAATAGCGAAGGAGGAAGGAAACAAAAAAACAAAAAAGGAAAAAAGAAAACAAAAGTTATTCTCAATGTAGACTGTTCCCAATGATTTTTCCATATAACTTGAGAAAGTTCAACAATTCCTCCGGATCAGTCCAGTGCACATATGGGGCAACATCAAAAATATAATAGGCAAAACAGACTATAAGCACCTTTAACCACTTGCCATCTGGGCCATTTGCCCCCTTCCTGACCAGGCCTAATTTAGCAAAACTGACATATCTCACTTTATGTGGTAATAACTTTGGAACGCCTTTACTTATCCAAGTCATTCAGAGATTGGTTTCTCGTGACACATTGTACTTCATGATAGTCATAAATTTGAGTCAAAATATTTCACCTTTATTTATGAAAAAATCCCAAATTTACCAAAAATTTTGAAAAATTTGCAATTTTCTAAATTTCAATTTCTCTGCTTTTAAAACAGAAAGTGATACCTCATAAAATATTTATTACTTAACATTCTCCATATGTCTACTTCATGTTGGCATCATTTTGGAAATGTCATTTTATTTTTTTAGGACGTTAGAAGGCTTAGAAGCAATTCTTCAAATTTTTAAGAAAATTGCCAAAACCCACTTTTTAAGGACCAGTTCAGGTCTGAAGTCACTTTGTGGGGCCTACATAGTGGATACCCCAATAAATGACCCCATTGTAGAAACTACACCCCTCAAGGTATTCAAAACCGATTTTACAAACTTTGTTAACCCTTTAGGCGTTCCACAAGAATTAAAGGAAAATGGAGATCAAATTTTTAAATTTCACTTTTTTGGCAGATTTTCCATTTTAATAAATTTTTTTCTTTAACACATTGATGGTTAACAGCCCAAAAAAACTCAATATTTATTACCCAGATTCTGCGGTTTACAGAAACACCCCACATGTGGTCATAAACTGCTGTATGGGCACACGGCAGGGCACAGAAGAAAAGGAACTCCACATGGTTTTTAGATGCCATGTCCCATTTGAAGCCCCCTGATGCACCCTTACAGTAGAAACTCCCAAGAAGTGATCCCATTTTGGAAACTAGGGGATAAGGTGCCAGTTTATTTGCTACTATTTTTGGGTACATATGATTTTTTGATCATTCATTATAACACTTTATGGGGCAAGGTGACCAAAAAATTGGTTGTTTTAGCACAGTTTCTATTTATTTATTTTTACAGCGTTCACCTGAGGGGTTCAGTCAAGTGACATTTTTATAGAGCAGATTGTTACGGACGTGGCGATACCTAATATGTATACTTTTTATTATTTATTAAAGTTTTACACAATAATAGCATTTTTGAAACAAAAAAATTATGTTTTAATGTGTCCATGTTCTGAGAGCTATAGTTTTTTTTATTTTTTGAGAGATTTTCTTATGTAGGGGCTCATTTTTTGCGGGATGAGGTGACGGTTTTATTGGTACCATTTTGTGGGACATACGCATTTTTGATCACTTGGTGTTGCACCTTTTGTGATGTAAGGTGACAAAAATTGCTTGTTTTGACACGTTTTTTTTTTGTTTGTTTTTTACGGTGTTCACCTGAGGGGTTAGCTCATGTGATATTTTTATAGAGGTGGTTTTTACGGACGCGGCAATACCTAATATTTATACTTTTTTTTATTTGTTTCACTTTAACACAATAGCATTTTTGAAACCAAAAAAATGATGTTTTAGTGTCTCCATGTTCTAAGAGCTATAGTTTTTTTATTTTTTGAGAGATTTTCTTATGTAGGGGCTAATTTTTTGCGGGATAAGGTGACGGTTTTATTGGTACCATTTTGTGGGACATACGCGTTTTTGATCACTTGGTGTTGCACCTTTTGTGATGTAAGATGACATAAATTGCTTGTTTTGACACAGTTTTTTTTTTGTTTTTTTTTACGGTGTTCACCCGAGGGGTTAGGTCATGTGATATTTTTATAGAGCTGGTTTTTACAGATGCAGCAATACCAAATATGTCTATTTTATTTTATTTTTTCTATTTTTAACATTTTTTTTTTATTCCTTACTTGGGGAATTTTTTTTTTTACATGTGAAACCTTTTTTTTATTTTATTTTTTCAATCCTTTATTTATTTATTTTTTTATTTTACACTTTTCGTCCCCCATAAGGTCATACAAGACCTCTGGGGGACATTTACACTAGAGTGGTAGTGTTGGGCTACTCATCAAGTCTTTGCTTGTACTGGACCAACCCTGTTTTAGCATTAGTGTATATGTATAAGTTCCTCAACACAGTGAACTCAAGAGAACATGCAGATTACATGTAAGGTACTAAAGCTAATGAATTTCATGGTTCAGAAGTACTAATGGAATTTTAGAGAGAAATTTTGTGTACTAGTAAGAACAAGGGGCCCCTATACTACTCTGGCGCTGTAATGACCGGCGTCACGCACAGGGAGGGAAAAGGGAAAGCCCTGCCCAAGGGAGAGGGAAAGGTGCTGACCCCTGACTCACCTTGCGGCTGGCACCTGAATGCCCTGACGTCCCTAGACGGGTTCCTCACCCGTGCGGCGATCACGTGCCTAAACCCTGGCTTTCCCTAAAATGAGCCCTAGATAGTGAACGGGCCGGTGGGATCGCTAGTCCACACCACTGACAGACAATACAGACAAACACATACACCCAGGTGGGCGACCACAGCAGACCACAAAGGTCCAACAGGGATCCGGAGGGTAGCGTTCTGGACCAACAACCAGAGAACGCAGCAACACAGCTCCAGAGGGTCAGAATAGATGTCCAGGCAGGAAGCTCTATATCTGGCAACCAGAGAAGTGTGAGAGGGGAATATAAGGAGGTTGGGAGTGCTGGACAAGGAACAGCTGAGGAGAAGGAGCTACGGATCCCTGAGTGAGCCAAAAGGGTTTGCAAAGCAAACCCAGAAAGCTACCATAAGGAAACAGCCCTATCTTACATAGAGCGCGCAGCCAACCGCTGCGACTTCCTGACCCCGGGTATAACGGAGTCAGGCGTGGAGTCATACCCCGGGTATAACGGAGTCAGGCGTGGTTCTTGACACCCTCGTGACAGGCGCATGGCCTCTGTACCTGCTCTTGAGTTAATCTAGTTGACGTTTTGTGCAGCATAGTTTGAGGGATGGCTCGACAATAAGCACCCAAACACGTAGTTTCTCTATTTACACAAATCTACACTCAGAAATCACTTTCTAATTCCTGTGCTTCACAATGACATTATAGCAGTTGCTATACTTTTTCAGGTGCACATAGGAGTCTTCTGTTCTGAGATTTGATTGAGATCTGATTGCAGAACATTAATGTTTTGTAACCAGCTTGAGATGGGTGTACTTTGTGACACAGTGCATTGCTCTTTTGGAAGTAGCCATTAGAAGAAGGGTAGATTGTGGTCTTATATACAGTATGGAAGAGGTACCCCACTCCCTCTTCTCTCTCTCCTCCGTATTTTCTCTTTCCCACTGTATCCTGTTAATCTTTAGGACCACACATAAGTACTTACATTTTGTTATGTGGATATATTTAAACTATGGGCCAGAAGAACAAAGAAAATGACCCAGCGTGTCCCAGGGAAGGGTAAAGGACAGTGCCCACCCAGTACATCCCCAAGGGACACACCAAGCGAATAACTCGGCACAAGCTCCCGAGTACGACAGTAGAAACACAAAGAAAAGGAGCTCATAGTACCAAAGTAATAATATAATTTATTGCATGATTAAAATTACATAAAATAAAAAAGACAAATAGATATGATGCCAGAAACAAGAAAAAATGCGAGCAGAGGACAGACAAGAAAAAGCGCCACCCTGGGAAAGAGCACACAGTTCAAAAAAATACACAATGTATCTATAAAACATGGGAAAAAATATTGGGTACAGTGCCCGACCCATGCAGTGGAATAATGGAAACAATGAATGCCAGGTGAGACAGTGGTCAACACAGACACTTCCACATGGAGATAGACGGTATGCAGAAGCGAATGCAAGCTGGAAATATACTGCAAAACAACCAGTGGGAGACCCGGCGTAATAAACCGCAAGGTCATTTAGCCAGAGGGGAGTGAGAGGGGACCAGAGCTCACCTAGGACGAATCGTGTGCAGAGAAACCCAGGGTGGCGCTACCCCAATGCGCGTTTCGGCGTACCTTCGTCACGGGGTAGCGCCATCACTGTGAATCGGGTATAAGAAGTTTCTCTCAACCAATAGGAGAATACTTACTCATCCCCAGGTGTGTATGACCGACGGCGCGCGAAAATCCAGGAAGGCGCGTACAGCCGGCACGCCCACACCATGTGACTAAGCACATGATCGGGCGGCCCCGACGTAAGGATGCTCGGGCGTGAGGCGGCACCGGATGACGCGCGCTCGCATCACACAAGGGGAGGAGTGGGGGAACCAACGTGAACATAAGACACAATGCCTTCCATAGAAGAGAAGGGGGGAAGGAAAGGATAGGGAAAGGAAACTTCTGTATCATGGACCATTATATATATCGATGCCACATACCATACATAAAAATAATGTATACATATAGGACAGTAAATACATGGAGTGCATCAATATATAAATACATACATACAAAAAAGTGCACACAAACATAGCTCGAGGGCAACAAACATAATCATGATTAGACATACAATACAATATAATATGATACAAGCTGTGATTGTGAATATAGGTCAATATGTAAATAAAAAAGGGGAAGGGGTGGATGGTGAAAAAAGTGGGGAGAGGGGAAATAAAAAGGGGATAGATAAAAAAGGAATGAGAAAACATAAAGGGAAGGGTGAGGATGGGCATCGGAGTAAGGAAAAAAGAAAAATGCTATAAACAAGTGAATATAAAATCCATAAATTGCGAAAAAATGAAATAAATAAATAGATGAATGAATAAATAGATGAAAAAATAATAAAAGAATAATGCAATATAATAAAAAACCACTGGATAGTGAATAAATTCATAATAAGTATGTGACAAAATGAAAAGTACATAATGGTGAAGAATATTTATAATGTGTATGTAAGCCAGATAAAAATTATACCTGGTCAAAAATGTGATGTACAAAGTGCAATGTGCGGTGAAACAAGAAGGATGAAATACAAGTGTATATGTGTGCATATATTTATGGGTATGTAGATATGCTATATTGTTGTGGACTTTGAGAGATGTGTTCATTGGCTCTAGGTGCTCAGCTTTTTTATCTGTCCCCTTTTTATTTCCCCTCTCCCCTCTTTTTTTTCACCATCCACCCCCTTCCCCTTTTTTATTTACATATTGACCTATATTCACAATCACAGCTTGTATCATATTATATTGTATGTCTAATCATGCTTATGTTTGTTGCCCTCGAGCTATGTTTATGTGTGCACTTTTTTGTATGTATGTATTTATATATTGATGCATTCCATGTATTTACTGTCCTATATGTATACATTATTTTTATGTATGGTATGTGGCATCGATATATATAATGGCCCATGATACAGAAGTTTCCTTTCCCTATTCTTTCCTTCCCCCCTTCTGTTCTATGGAAGGCATTGTGTCTTATGTTCACGTTGGTTCCCCCACTCCTCCCCTTGTGTGATGCGAGCGCGTGTCATCCGGTGCTGCCTCCGGCGCCTCACGCCCGAGCGTCCTTACGTCGGGGCTGCTTAGTCACATGGTGTGGGCGTGCCGGCGGGACGCCGGCCGTGGGGCGGCTGGACGCGGCTTCCTGGATTTTTGCGCGCCGTCGGTCATACACACCTGGGGATGAGTAAGTATTGCTCCTATTGGTTGAGAGAAACTTCTTATACCCGATTCACAGTTATGGCGCTACCCCGTGACGAAGGTACGCCGAAACGCGCATTGGGGTAGCGCAACCCTGGGTTTCTTTGCACACGATTCGTCCTAGGTGAGCTCTGGTCCCCTCTCACTCCCCTCTGGCTACATGACCTTGCGGTTTATTACGCCGGGTCTCCCACTGGTTGTTTTGCAGTATATTTCCAGCTTGCATTCGCTTCTGCATACCGTCTATCTCCATGTGGGAGTGTCTGTGTTGACCACTGTCTCACCTGGCATTTGTTGTTTCCATTATTCCACTGCATGGGTCGGGCACTGTACCCAATATTTTTTCCCATGTTTTATAGATACATTGTGTATTTTTTTGAACTGTGTGCTCTTTCCCAGGGGGGCGCTTTTTCTTGTCTGTCCTCTGCTCGCATTTTTTCTTGTTTCTGGCATCATATCTATTTGTCTTTTTTATTTTATGTAATTTTAATCATGCTTGAATAAATTATATTATTACTTTGGTACTATGAGCTCCTTTTCTTTGTGTTTCTACTATATTTCAACTATGTAGATTAATTTGTCCTTTTTCTCGATTCAATTTACATAAAGTTAAGAGACTTTGTAGACACCGTTGACTTTCAATTTCCTCTTATTTATTATCCTGTGTTTGATAAAAATTCTTTAATAAAAAGATTGAAACTGAAAAATTCCCCACACAGTAACATTACCACACCAGTATGTACTGTTCACAAAAGTCCAACTAGATCAATCAATGCAAGCCTTGAGCTATAGGGGTCACAGTTGCAATCAAATCCTAAACCAAAGGAGCCCACCAGGGTATCCATGTGTATATGCTGACTTGGATTCCCCCCCTGTCTCACAGTGCACAGTGTCAAGGAACAGAGGCCCATTGCTCCACCAGTAACAATGCCTAGACCTCTCCCTTTTGCTTGATTGTTGATCCCTGATATTTCAGAGCCTGTAGAGATGATGCATCAGAAGCCAGGTGCACCTAGAAACTTATTGGCATAAAAATAAAAATAACTTCTCAGGTTTAGAGGAACACATTTTCACAAGAAAGTTATGGTTCTGTTTCTAGACACTTACCTTACATGGTGGTATCATGCTTACTTATAAACAGATTTTGGAGATGAGACTTCCTTTAATAGAGCCAGCACTGTAGCTAAATGCTATGGATAGGTTTGTGACCACGCAGAGAATATGCCAGTGGGATTGCCAAGCTGAACTTTTGTGCCAG
This sequence comes from Bufo bufo, assembly GCF_905171765.1. Classification (NCBI taxonomy): domain Eukaryota; kingdom Metazoa; phylum Chordata; class Amphibia; order Anura; family Bufonidae; genus Bufo; species Bufo bufo. The sequence goes on along the minus strand of NC_053392.1, from coordinate 271,302,394 downwards.
AGCTTTGAGACTTTAACCAGAATCTCAAATCCAGGGGTGTAGCTAATCAGTAATAACCCCATTTATAATTTTCTCAGTTTTTAAATGTCCAGTTTTGGTGAACCTGTATAAACTGTAGCCCCAGTTTCTTGTTCTTAGTGAACTGGAATGGAATTTGGTGTAGTGTTTTAAGGTTGTATCCCATCTGCTTAAAGATTGGAATGAGGCTATTTTAAGAAAATCTTTTTAGTTTGTCATTGGCAAAATACAGACTGTAAGAAAAGGCTGCCTTTATCCTTCTGGTAAAGTCAGAGGCTGATCGTATGAAAACCCAAATATGAACAACACATGCATGTATATATGTCTCTACTTTTTTATAGAAATGTAGACATAGACAATCTTGCACACCTCTAAGCCTAAGTCAATTAAAAAAAGAAATCTCAGCTGAACATCTACACTTTTGTGCTTGTCAATAGCCTTCTGTACCACACTTTCCCATGGAGGCAATCCTGTGTAATGTCTTTTATACATTTATAAGCTCATTCTTGGGAGCATAGTGTAATACATCACAGGAGGTTTTTAGAATACAGTATTTTACATTAAATGACTGGCTTTAAAACGGAAAAGCTTCATATTACAACCCAATGCCTCTGAGGTGCTGAAACATTTACTTGCATCTCAGAACCTCTGATCAAGGAGGAAAATATAATTAGATAATCCCCAAGTACTACTGAAGACATAAGATTCCACTTATTTCAAAACTTCAGCAGTTTAGAAACAATACGCTCAAATGTTAAGAGTGACTAGCTCAGCAGGTCCCTGCAGAAGATTACTGTGGCTCTCAAATCTCAGTTCAATCACTCTGCAAACTTGCATACAACACTTCACTTTTCTCCTCCCACAGCAGAAACAAGGTGAACACATTAGCTCCCAATGACAACACTTTGCTTTCAAGGTTTTATTATGTGCCTTGCCTAAAGACTTTCATGCTGAAAAACAGAAACAAAATTGAAATGCATTTATCCTCCCAAAATATTTCTTCATACACCCGTAGATCTAATAAGACAATTACATCACTCGTAGAGTTGAGCGAACACCTGGATGTTCGGGTTCGAGAAGTTCGGCCGAACTTCCCGGAAATGTTCGGGTTCGTGATCCGAACCCGATCCGAACTTCGTCCCGAACCCGAACCCCATTGAAGTCAATGGGGACCCGAACTTTTGGGCACTAAAAAGGCTGTAAAACAGCCCAGGAAAGAGCTAGAGGGCTGCAAAAGGCAGCAACATGTAGGTAAATCCCCTGCAAACAAATGTGGATAGGGAAATGAATTAAAATTAAAATTAAAAAAATAAAAATGAACCAATATCAATTGGACAGAGGTCCCATAGCAGAGAATCTGGCTTCACGTCAGCAGAGAATCAGTCTCTTCATGCCATAGCAAAGAATCTGGCTTCATGTCAGCAGAGAATCAGTCTCTTCATGTCATAGCAGAGAATCTGGCTTCATGTCAGCGCAGAATCAGTCTTCATGTCATAGCAGAGAATCAGGCTTCACGTCACCCACCACTGGAACAGGCCACTGTCACACATTTAGGCCCAGGCACCCAGGCAGAGGAGAGAGGTCCCGTAACAGAGAATCTGGCCTTATGTCAGCGCAGAATCTGTCTTCATGTCATAGCAGAGAATCAGGCTTCACGTCACCCACCACTGGAACAGGCCACTGTCACACATTTAGGCCCAGGCACCCAGGCAGAGGAGAGAGGTCCCGTAACAGAGAATCTGGCCTGATGTCAGCGCAGAATCAGTCTTCATGTCATAGCAGAGAATCAGGCTTCACGTCACCCACCACTGGAACAGGCCACTGTCACATATTTAGGCCCAGGCAGAGGAGAGAGGTCGCGTAACAGAGAATCTGGCTTCATGTCAGCACAGAATAAGTCTTCATGTCATAGCAGAGAATCAGGCTTCACGTCACCCACCACTGGAACAGGCCACTGTCACACATTTAGGCCCCGGCACCCAGACAGAGGAGAGGTTCATTCAACTTTGGGTTGCCCCGCAATATAATGGTAAAATGAAATTAAAAATAGTATTGAATGAGGAAGTGCCCTGGAGTAGAATAATATATTGTTAAGGGGAGGTGTGGTGACGTCACTCCGGTCATCACATGATCCATTACATGATCCATCACCATGGTAAAAGATCATGTGATGGATCATGTGATGACCGCAGTGACGTCACCACAGGTCCTGTTCAGCAAAGGAGACAGAAGGAGATGCCTTCGCGAACAGAAGGAGATGCTGCGCGAACAAGTGGACTAAGGTGAGTTAAATAATTATTATTTTTTTTAACCCCTCCAGCGCTATTTTACTATGCAGTCTGTATTCAGAATGCTATTATTTTCCCTTATAACCATGTTATAAGGGAAAATAATACAATCTACACAACCCCGATCCCAAGCCCGAACTTCTGTGAAGAAGTTCGGGTACCAAACATGCGCGATTTTTCTCACGCGAGTGCAAAGCGCATTACAATCTTTTGCACTCCATTCAGATGTCCGCATGATTTTTACGGATCCACTGATAGATGGATCGGATCCGTAAAACGCATACGGACGTCTGAATGGAGCCTTACAGGGGCGTGATCAATGACTGTGGTGATCACCCCATATAGACTCCCTGATCACCCCCCTGTCATTGATTACCCCCCTGTCATTGATCACACCCCTGTAAAGCTCCATTCAGACGTCCGCATGATTTTTACGGATCCACTGATAGATGGATCGGATCCGCAAAATGCATACGGACGTCTGAATGGAGCCTTACAGGGGCGTGATCAATGACTATGGTGATCACCCCATATAGACTCCCTGATCACCCCCCTGTCATTGATTACCGCCTGTCATTGATCACCCCCCTGTAAAGCTCCATTCAGACGTCCGCATGATTTTTACGGATCCACTGATAGATGGATCGGATCCGCAAAACGCATACAGACGTCTGAATGGAGCCTTACAGGGGCGTGATCAATGACTGTGGTGATCACCCCATATAGACTCCCTGATCACCCCCCTGTCATTGATTACCCCCCTGTCATTGATAACCCCCCTGTAAAGCTCCATTAAGACGTCCGCATGATTTTTACGGATCCACTGATAGATGGATCGGATCCGTAAAACACATACAGGCGTCTCCCTGGAGCCTTCCAGGGGGGGTGATCACCCCATATAGACTCCCTGATCACCCCCCTGTCATTGATCACCCCCCCTGTCATTGATCACCCCCCCTGTCAGGCTGCATTCAGATGTCCGTATGATTTTTACGGATCCACGGATACATGGATCGGATACGCAAAACACATACGGACATCTGAATGGAGCCTTATAGGGGGGTGATCAATGACAGGGGGGTGATCACCCCATATAGACTCCCTGATCACCCCCCTGTCATTGATCACCCCCCTGTCATTGATCACCCCTCTGTAAGGCTCCATTCAGACATTTTTTTGGCCCAAGTTAGCGGAAATTATTATTTTTTTCTTACAAAGTCTCATATTCTACTAACTTGTGTCAAAAAATTAAATCTCACATGAACTCACCATACCCCTCACGGAATCCAAATGCGTAAAAAATTTTAGACATTTATATTCCAGACTTCTTCTCACGCTTTAGGGCCCCTAGAATGCCAGGGCAGTATAAATACCCCACATGTGACCCCATTTCGGAAAGAAGACACCCCCAGGTATTCCGTGAGGGGCATATTGAGTCCATGAAAGATTGAAATTTTTGTCCCAAGTTAGCGGAAAGGGGGACTTTGTGAGAAAAAAATAAATAAAATCAATTTCCGCTAACTTGTGCCAAAAAAAAATAATTTCTATGAACTCGCCATGCCCCTCATTGAATACCTTGGGGTGTCTTCTTTCCAAAATGGGGTCACATGTGGGGTATTTATACTGCCCTGGCATTTTAGGGGCCCTAAAGCGTGAGAAAAAGTCTGGGATCCAAATGTCTAAAAATGCCCTCATAAAAGGAATGTGGGCCCCTTTGCGCATCTAGGCTGCAAAAAAGTGTAACACATCTGGTATCGCCGTACTCAGGAGAAGTTGGGCAATGTGTTTTGGGGTGTCATTTTACATATACCCATGCTGGGTGAGATAAATATCTTGGTCAAATGCCAACTTTGTATAAAAAAATGGGAAAAGTTGTCTTTTGCCGAGATATTTCTCTCACCCAGCATGAGTATATGTAAAAAGACACCCCAAAACACATTGCCCAACTTCTACTGAATACGGCAATACCACATGTGTGACACTTTTTTGCAGCCTATGTGGGCAAAGGGGCCCACATTCCAAAAAGCACCTTTAGGATTTCACAGGTCATTTACCTACTTACCACACATTAGGGCCCCTGGAAAATGCCAGGGCAGTATAACTACCCCACAAGTGACCCCATTTTGGAAACAAGACACCCCAAGTTATTCCGTGAGGGGCATGGCGAGTTCCTAGAATTTTATATTTTTTGTCACAAGTTAGCGGAAAATGATTTTTTTTTATTTTTTTTTCCCTTACAAAGTCTCATATTCCACTAACTTGTGACAAAAAATAAAAACTTCCATGAACTCACTATGCCCATCACAAAATACCTTGGGGTGTCTTCTTTCCAAAATGGGGTCACTTGTGGGGTAGTTATACTGCCCTGGCATTCTAGGGGCCCAAATGTGTGGTAAGTAGTTTGAAATCAAAATGTGTAAAAAATGACCGGTGAAATCTGAAAGGTGCTCTTTGGAATATGGGCCCCTTTGCCCACCTAGGCTGCAAAAAAGTGTCACACATGTGGTATTTCTGTACTCAGGAGAAGTTGGGGAATGTGTTTTGGGGTGTCATTTTACATATACCAATGCTGGGTGAGAGAAATATCTTGGCAAAAGACAACTTTTCCCATTTTTTTATACAAAGTTGGCATTTGACCAAGATATTTATCTCACCCAGCATAGGTATATGTAAAATGACACCCCAGAACACATTCCCCAACTTCTCCTGAGTACGGCGATACCACATGTGTGGCACTTTTTTGCAGCCTAGGTGAGCAAAGGGGCCCACATTCCAAAGAGCACCTTTCGGATTTCACCGGTCATTTTTTACACATTTTGATTTCAAACTACTTACCACACATTTGGGCCCCTAGAATGCCAGGGCAGTATAACTACCCCACAAGTGACCCCATTTTGGAAAGAAGACACCCCAAGGTATTCGCTGATGGGCATAGTGAGTTCATAGAAGTTTTTATTTTTTGTCACAAGTTAGTGGAATATGAGACTTTGTAAGAAAAAAAAAAAAAAAAAAAGAAAATCATAATTTTCCACTAACTTGTGACAAAAAATAAAAAGTTCTATGAACTCACTATGCCCATTAGCGAATACCTTAGGGTGTCTACTTTCCGAAATGGGGTCATTTGTGGGGTGTTTGTACTGTCTGGCCATTGTAGAACCTCAGGAAACATGACAGGTGCTCAGAAAGTCAGAGCTGCTTCAAAAAGCGGAAATTCACATTTTTGTACCATTGTTTGTAAACGCTATAACTTTTACACAAACCATTTTTTTTTTACCTAAACATTATTTTTTGATCAAAGACATGTAGAACAATAAATTTAGAGCAAAATTTATATATGGATGTCGTTTTTTTTTCAAAATTTTACAACTGAAAGTGAAAAATTTAATTTTTTTGCAAAAAAATCGTTAAATTTCGATTAATAACAAAAAAAGTAAAAATGTCAGCAGCAATGAAATATCACCAAATGAAAGCTCTATTAGTGAGAAGAAAAGGAGGTAAAATTCATTTGGGTGGTAAGTTGCATGACCGAGCAATAAACGGTGAAAGTAGGGTAGGTCAGAAGTGTAAAAAGTGGCCTGGTCTTTAAGGGTGTTTAAGCTATAGGGGCTGAGGTGGTTAAAGGTACGCAGACAATGTCATAGAGCAGCAGGAAATGCTAGCAGAATGCTTGGGTGTATAGGGAGAGGCATTACCAGTAGAAAGAGGGAGGTGCTCATGAGAGCACTAGTGAGACCTCATTTGGAGTATTGTGCGCAGTCCTGGAGACCATATATCCAGAAGGATATTGATACTTTAAAGAGAGTTCAGAGAAAAGCTACTAAACTAGTACATGGATTGCAGGATAAAACTTACCAGGAAAGATTAAAGGACCTTAACATGTATAACTTGGAAGAAAGATGAGACAGAGGGGATATGATAGAAACTTTTAAATACATAAAGGGAATCAATAAGGTAAAAGAGGAGAGAATATTTATAAGAAGAAAAACTGCTACAAGAAGACATAGTTTTAAATTAGAGGGGCAAAGGTTTAAAAGCAGGGGTCAAGTCCTGGGAAAAAAAGTGTGGGAACTCACCCAAGATCCACTGCAGACCCCCCCCCCAAAAAAAAAATATATATATTTCGCTGAAAATTCAGTGCAACATTTATTGTAAAGTGCCAGTTTACACAAACAACTGCAAAATTAACATGAAATAAACAAATATATATAGGGACCCGCACCTATCAGACAATCGGGGCATATCCTAGCGATATGCCCCCATTGTCTGAGATGGGAAAACCCCTTTAAAATACAATACATGTGAATGGCCTTTTGAAAGCTACGTGTAGCAGAAAAAAAAAAAAAAACACAGAAAATCTAGCATGCTGTAATTTGTATCGCTGCGGACTGAGCCAAATGTACACATTGTGATCAAAACAAAACAAAAACTCCCCTTATATATAATTTACTTACAGTTCTGAAGACTCAGGGGTGCTGGCTGGTTTTGCCTCAGGGGAGCTGGCTGGCTTAGCCTCAGGGGTGCTGGCTGGCTTAGCCTCAGGGGTGCTGGCTGGCTTAGCCTCAGGGGTGCTGACTGGCTTGGCCTCAGGGGTGCTGGCAGGCTTGGCCGAGCAGAAGGAGTGTGGGACTGTGAGGCCTTTTTTCTCCAAGCTGCTCCGGATCAGTGCTCTGGGCAGCTGGGCTCCGGGCTGGAAGTGGGCACAATAAGAAAAAAATATTTTTCATTACACCTCAGGTCAGACCACCAATCAGACCCCCAATGTTAATCAGACCTCAGCTAACAGCCCCAATAAGATCCCCAATTCTAATAAGACCTCAGATCACACCTCAGCTCAGACCCCAATATGAATGAACACCAATCAGACATCAGATAAGAGCCCCAGTGTCTCTCATCAGCCCCCCAGTGCCTCTCATCAGCCAGTAATAACAGGCCCCCCCCAATCATGTGCCAGTAATAACATCCCCCCAATCATGTGCCAGTAATAACAGCCCCCCCAATCATGTGCCAGTAATACCAGACCCCCCCAATCATGTACCAGTAATACCAGACCCCCAATCATGTGCCAGTAATACCAGACCCCCCCCCAATCATGTGCCAGTAATACCAGACCCCCCCAATCATGTGCCAGTAATACCAGACCCCCCCAAATTCCCCAATCATGTGCCAGTATAATACCAGACCCCCCCAATCACATGCCAGTAATACCAGACCCCCCAATCATGTGCCAGTAATACCAGACCCCCCAATCATGTGCAAGTAATACCAGACCCCCAATCATGTGCCAGTAATACCAGACCCCCCAATCATGTGCCAGTAATACCAGACCCCCCCCAAATTCCCCAATCATGTGCCAGTATAATACCAGACCCCCCAATCATGTGGCAGTAATACCAGACACCCCCCCCCCAATCTGTGCCAGTAATTCCAGGGCCCCCCAAATTCCCCAATCATGTGCCAGCCCAGTATAATACCAGGGCCCCCCCAAATTCCCCAATCATGTGCCAGCCCAGTATAATACCAGGGCCCCCCCAAATTCCCCAATCATGTGTCAGTAATACCAGACCCCCTAAATTCCCCAATCATGTGCCAGTATAATACCAGACCCCCCAATCACGTGCCAGTAATACCAGACCCCCCCAATCATGTGCCAGTAATACCAGACCCCCCAATCATGTGCCATTAATACCAGACCCCCCAAATTCCCCAATCATGTGCCAGTATAATACCAGACCCCCCCAATCATGTGGCAGTAATACCAAACACCCCCCCTTAATCTGTGCCAGTAATTCCAGGGCCCCCCCAAATTCCCCAATCATGTGCCAGCCCAGTATAATACCAGGGCCCCCCCAAATTCCCCAATCATGTGCCAGTATAATATAGTTAAAAAAATATATATAAATGAACACTTATACTTACCTCTTTGGAGCGATGCGATGCAGGCCTCTTCCAGCCTGTGTCCTGACTCCAGCGCTGTACGGCTCAGGCCGGCGGCGCGATGACGTCATCGCGCCGCCTACACCGGCCTCTGTTAAGCTGCCGGCCTAGTACTGCCAGCAGCCTATCAGAGGAACAGGAAAGGGACACACCTCCCTGCCCTGCTCCTCCGCAGCCTTCTGTTTGTATCGCTGTCCTGAGGACAGCAATATAAACAGAAACAGATCACCATGGAGATGAGCGCTTCGCTTCCACAATGGAAGCGCTCATCTCAGTGCCTGCCCCGCCGCCGCCGCACACAGACCATGCTGAAAGGGAACGGCGTTCCTGCCATGAAAAAAGTGCAGGAACGCCGTTCCCACGCGTCCCCCCTCGACTCGACCCCTGTTTAAAAGTAATATCAGGAAGTATTACTTTACTGAGAGAGTAGTGGATGCATGGATTAGCCTTCCTGCAGAAGTGGTAGCTGCAAATACAGTAAAGGAGTTTAAGCATGCATGGGATAGGCATAAGGCCATCCTTCATATAAGATAGGGCCAAGGGCTATTCATAGTATTCAGTATATTGGGCAGACTAGATGGGCCAAATGGTTCTTATCTGCCGACACATTCTATGTTTCTACCCTGTATCAGAATTTTGTGGAAACAGGTATATAGAACCCAATAATGAGTATTTGCTGGAAGCCAGTATATCAAACCCCTTAATCAATATTTGTGGGAAGCTGGTGTATCGCAGGCCTCAATTTACATTTGGTAGAAGCTGGTGTATCACACCCCTCAATCAATATTTTGTCCAAGCTGGTGTATCACACCCCTAAATCAGTATTTTGTGGAAGCAGGTATATCGCACCCCTTAATCAGTTTTTTGGCATGGAAACAGGTATATCACACCAGTTTCAAATTATTATTCGAATAGCGTTTGTCCCTTAATATAGCTGCGGTAGCTCAGCAGAACCGCACACAACTGCTGCACAATACAAATGCACTATAATATACTTTCCTTGTTAGAAAGTATTTTCTAAGTATATCACACCCATCTGTATGTCACACCTATCGATAGCACACCTATACCAGTCCTTAAAAGGCCCTATTAGCTAGCGTTTGGTGTCACTAACAGTCTGTCCCTGCTCCACACAGCAACCTCTCCCTACACTGGCAAAAAACAGAATGTAAAATGGCTTTATTTATAGGGTAGGGGGTGTGTCCATATGCTGAAACGTCTCAATTGGCTGTCCTGTCCCACCTGATGGATGTGTCATGGGTCAAAGTTCGGCGCTATACCAAAAAATATGGCGTGTGCGAATATCGTCATATGTTCGCATGTTCGGCGAATCGCGAACGAGCGAAGTTCGCCGCGAAATGACCGCCGGGCGAACCGCAAGGCCATTTCTAACCTGGATACCAGGCGTAGTCATCCGCAGCGGTGCAACTAAGATGGATAGGTGATGAAGATGAGGGTGAAATAAGTCCAGACTTGTATTAACGCTGAACACAGCTTTACTTTGCATAAACTTTCATTAAGGAACAATTTACCAACTTTATCTTGGCTATCAGCAGACTTTGGCATGAAAATGGCAGGCAAACACATTCGGCTCTGCTACATCTGTACCCTTTCAGCACTGGTATGCAGGCTTGATTAAATAGGAACTTTTTCCTTCCTGCTGTAGGCTGCAACTTAGCTTTCTGTAGTCTGTCTTTATCTTTATATTTCCCATTATCTTTGTCTTTATCCAGGGAATCTTTCTTCCTGGCTTTGGAGGCATTCAGCTCAGGCCTCTGGGCCCAGCAGAGCAGAGAGGCCCCGCTGGCCGACACACAGCCTTCCCCAAGGAGGGGGTCCTCTAGACTGACCTTCACTAACTAAACTCCTACCTCTCTAGAGAGGGCTAGAATGGATAGAAGGCTCCACTCTAGGAAAACTAGCTCTGCCAAGAATGTCGTCATCTGCTATTACGTATAAACAGTTATTTGCAAGGAAAATAAATATACATTCTGCAGGACATGGTAATAAATACACAAGATGACACAGGATCAACCATTAAAGATAGTGGGGAGGTGCAAAAGGTAGTAATGCCCCCTAGCAGGGCGTTGCATATAGTCACAATACAATCCTATGTCATGGCTGAGAAGCCTGACAGAAATAGAGAGGAGGCATCCAATCCTTTTCCCTGTTGCTGTCTGGCTGCTTAGCCATTAAAGGATCGCATCATGACTTTTTATAGAAGAGCAGAGTTCCTGCTCTATAATAGGTAATACAAGACCAATTGTACATGACACGTTGTCAGGCTGAGCAGCCTGTCAACATATCTCATCACTGAAGCCGTCTTTTTGCAATCCTGTAAAAGCCCTTCAAACCTTTTACTCCCGAGGATGTAGGGCTTTAACTGAGCTAGAATATAAGGACTATAGCGTAGATATTGGTTATGGGGTATTTGAGGAGCAGCATGAAAACTGTACTTTTTGGTTCTGTGTGTCTAAAATGGGGGGGGGGGGGGATTTGCAAGCGATTAAAAATAAAAAAGCTTAGTGTAAGAAGGTACCTGGAATCATCGTTGATGGAAAGTATGTGTCACAGAGGTTCCTGGCCTCGGTGAAGTAAGAGCCGGTATTTTATGTGTCAGCAGCAGCTATTGCTAATTGACACCTTGAGATTTAGCATGGCTGTCATAGCTGTTCCGGGACAGCTCTTACTGGGAGTAGTCAAAGTGCTGAGTAGGTGACTACTCCCCCTGTTCCAGGTCGGGTTTTTCCAAGCATAAAAAACAGCCAGCACTGCCAGGTGTGGTGGATTTACCTCATTCTGACAGTGGAGCTCAGGAGTCTGTGTGCTGAGGGCTGTGGTGGGATTTGAGGTTTGAGCTGGGCTGGAGGACTCAGGCCCCTCTAAAGGCGAACAGGCCACCGATGGACTTGATGAGGCTGAACTGCTAACAGGGTGTGAATTAACACCCAGGAGAAAAGGTGACTTTTATTGTTTATGGACTTTCCTTGTGTGTGAACAAACACCAAGCCACCTGCGTTTTGTGTTACCCCTTATCTGCATTTTGTTATACACCAATGTGTGAATAAACACCGCTGTTTGATTCAAGAACTGTGTACTTTGCCTCTATAATGCATCCGCTAGTTCCAACTACCAGAACGAATCCCCACATTAGCTTCATATTATAACATACCTAGGGAGGTCTGTTTTTGTACTATAGAGATAAAAACACAAGCAATTGCACATCTACTGTAAGTACCTCCTGCTCCCAATCATGGCATTTGTGGACTCCATATCTCAAATATTTACTTAAATCTGAATCTCACATGGAACACTCTTCGTTTCTAGTGAATATGTGGAGATATGTGCCTGTAGATAAAGATAAAAGGGGCATGTAGGAGGTTTGTGCATTTAAGGTTCTGCTTAGGTCACCCACAAATATGATATTTTTTATTTACTTTTTTCAAAATGTTATGCTTTGAAGCAAATTTGAATTAAGGCGATCATGAGTTTGACATGCTGGGTGATGCTTTCAGGAAATATGTGTAATATGATTTTTGTTTATAATTAAAGTTTTATTTTTTTTAAATTGTCCAGGCAGCAAAAGGGTTGATAAATGACTGTTCCAATTGAGTTTTACAGAATTCGAGTGACAATTTTCTCTACTTTTGCAGAAATAGAAACATCAGCATGTATTTATAATAAGTCTTCTAGTAAGATGACTTGTCTGTCTCAAAGTTCTGTATGAAAATGACAGCTCCAATCGTCTGGGAAGTTAACAAATGAGATGAACTAAAGGAAGTATTGCCACTTTCTGCAACAGTTCTATTGTTACTTTTTAAGAACAATGAACTAGTAGATAGCCAGAAGAAAAAGGAATCTTAAAAGTAAAACCTTGCTTTTGTCTTGTGTAAGAATGTAATGACTTTTTTCTTTCTGATGAAATGTGTGCTTTAAGAACTGTTGCAGAGCCAGCAGAAATCTATAAGATAATCAATTATTCAGCAGATTACTCAGCAGGAAGATTGGATGGAGTCTCCTTCAAAAAGAGGTGGTATAAAAGTTGTAAATAAGAAATATTTTCCTCCAGCTCCATGGATTTTCACCCACAGCTTTAAAGGACATAATTAACTTTTGTATTCAGTTTGTTTTTAACAACTTAATTTTTTTAATGTATCTTTTAATACAGCAACATATGGGTGGGACATTTACTGTTATATTTACGCCACTTTTGTGACGTAATAAAGTGGCAGATACTGTTGCATGCCATATTTGCAGCAAACTACGACTTTTCCCGTTCACACTGCATTTTAGAAGTGACGCGAAAAGGGGGCGTGGTGAGGGGATTTATGCAGGAGTTTATTTCCTGACTAAAATATCAGATCTCATACAGAAATGGCTAAAACTGATGCAAAATGTGCATAACAGATGCTTAAAGAACAGGATCTGTTCATCAAATAAACAGTTATGTGAACCCGGCCTAACTTTGCACGATGGATCCTTTAGAGTGGTTTAGAGTTCTGCCATAAGATTTCAGTCAGATTGAGATCTGGACTGTTTTTTACTCATGTCCTAGAGTTTATATGACTTTCTGGAATAACGGCTTCAGCAGTTTTTTGATCTGTGGCAGGATGCATTATCATCCTAAAAATTTACTTTGCCATCACCAAACCGATTTTCTATTGGCATGAGAAAAAGAGTCCAAAACGAAGTTAGCGAATTGTAGCACCCAGAGTGGAATCCAATCTGAAATATAAGAAAAATTTGTTTAGTCACAAATCCAAATTTTCTTGCACTTCGTGGTAACAAATCATTTTTTTTTTTAAATAACATCGTGTTACACAGTGCAAGTAAGAAGCCAGGGAATGTGAGATCACCCATAATGCTGTGCAGCCAGCCAATCCATTGTTAGCCTTCCCCTTGTGATGTCAAAGACCTATAAAAGCTCATCCCACAACGTATCTGCCATTTCACTGCGAACTGAGCATAGGGAGAGACGTGGCAAGTGTTCATGTGCAAGGACCAGTGTTGCTGAAAACAGTTTAAAAAATAATATTGGATAGGGAGATTGTAGGGAGAGCATAGGGATACTGCAGGTTGAATTTAATAGTTGTGTGCATCTAATTCAACTGCTGTCACATTCATAGTTAATCCGTTATTTTACAGATAGACTTACTGTGCCTCAGTATTAAAGTTTGGTCTTATATATTGCAGTGCTCATCTTGTTCAACTGCTGCCACATTCATAGTTAATCAGTTACATTATTGATACAGTTACTGTACACTGGCAAACAGACAGTTGCCTGGGCCCTCCAAAAGAATGGCCAGTGGCAAAAATGTTGCTGTAGTCAGCACAAGTAGCAGCAGAAGAAGGGGGGTGGGGGGAGGGGGGTGGTAGCAACCGCAGCAACAGGCCAGAGCTGCCACTGTCATCCAGCAGTTGTGTTTTGACCAACAATCCAGCTGTACTGGAATGGTTGACTCGCTCTTTAATATCTTGCCAAGAGACAACAGATACACACAGCCAGGAATCAGTGGGTTCCCCTGAAACCACACCTAGTTAGCACGGCCTAGGAATTGCCTCTGTGCCCTCATCTGTCCTGAACCTGCCTTTTGCTGCTACTTCTACTAGCCAAATAATGTATGCCGCCGGCTCTGCTCGGCTTTTCATCAAGGATGAGTTTTGTGAGGACAGTCAGCAGTTACAGGTCAGCACAGACTTGGAGGAGAGGTCCGCTGTGGACTCCTCTAGGCATGCAACTACCAATGATGACAGTCGGGTGGGAGCACATGTTGCAAGAGGTCAGGGATGTGTGCAAGAGACAGGTGAGGGTGACATAAGTGACGACCAAACAGATGTAGAAATGAAGATTGGAACATCTGCTGCTGTAGTCTTCTAAGTACCAACATCATGGGTTTTAACACAGTATGTAAGGCATTGTTTGAGGTACATCTAATGCAATAGTCCAGATGTAACTTCATGCAGAATCTGATATAAAAAACTGTGCATGAAATTGGGAGCTTCAGTGAAGCCAAACAACCTGAGGAGGCAATCATATGGAGTATGTAAAGCCTAAAACGTAACTTTTAATACATATTGTTAATATAAGATATCCTTAAAAGTATATGATATGACACAATACATAGAAAATGTAGTAGGCTATATGCTGCCTTTGAAAGCTCTATACTCAGCTGCCTCTCCAATGGAACACACAAAAAATCTGGAGAGTGGTGATTTTCCCCAGTTTTCTAAGAGGGAGTACGGCCAGATCCTGGGGCATCTCTCAGTGCTGAATCCTCGATTCACGACTCAAGACAGTGACCATGATCTTTCTAAATTGATGTTGAAAAAGACTCCCATATGCCATGGAATATCCAGGTTTTACTCCATTATCAATTGTACTGTACCCCCTCCGCCATACCTGTCTAGTTGGTCGACCGAGCTTAAAAAAACATTTAATGAGCAAGAAACCATGTCAATTTTACACTCTTCTATTCCTAAAATTACGTCTACTAGACTTCCAGAGTCACATTATAAGCTAATTTCTAGGTGGTACAGGACTCCTGTCATCTTAAACAAAATGAACCCGGAAATTTCCACGCTATGCTGGAGGTGCGATGATGAAATCGGGTCTATAACACACATCTGGTTCTCTTGCTCTAAAATTGCTCCCTATTGTCAGAAATTTAATCAAATACTTACAGAAGTATATGGGTCACAAGTAGAGGTAGATGCAGAACTGGTTCTGCTTGGATTATATAACAAAAAAAACACAATCTCCTTAAAGACCGTTTGTTTCCTTTCTTAATTGCGGCATTAAAAACTAGAAACTCATTCCCAGACACTGGCTGAGCGTGGAGATACCGACTGTTCAGGATTGGTTGGAGGAGGTCTTAATTATTAGCCGGTTCGAAAAACTTAGGTGGACAATTGCTGGCAACCCCAAAAAGTACCTCGGGATCTGGACCAAGTGGTGTGATTATGTTTCCACTGACAAAGTATCTAAGTATTTTGATTGAAATATTATTTTTACATCTGATTTCTATTTATTTCCTTACTTTTTTGAATTACCTAACGAAGCATGTGACAACTCTGTTTTCTCCCTCATTGTTTGATCCCTTGTTTTGTTTTCCTTCCTTTCCCCTCCCTTTCCCCCTTCCTACCTTTCCTTCCACCATTCTACAAGTCAGTTTTCGAATTGATTTATACTGAGTTTTCCAACTGATTCTCATGTCCAATATGTGCTTTAGAATTAGGAAGTATTATTCCTGTGATGATATAACAGGATATATTGCTTACAAATTTACACTTGAAATGGTGATATTTACCTCACTTTATACATTGTTAAGCTCGTAATGATCTTATTATATTTGCTAATAAAAACAAAATTTACAAGACAATGTAGTAGGAAAAAAGTTGGTGCACGGCGGCACCTATGGATAACCAGTTGTCCTACCACAACCCGGAAGGTTCGAATGCTCCACGATCCCAGGAAGGAAGCTTGATGGGAAATAAAAGCTATCCCTGGGTACAATGACGTGGTAATGACCAAAAGACAGGGAAAAGGAGATATCCCTAATTACGCCCTAAGTGGGGGGTACTGCTCTGGCCCTGATAGCTAAATGTATATAGCAGCCTAACAGCAGAGCACCCGCCCTGATAAGGGCGACCCTGTCAGGAACCTTACCCTGAAATAGATAGCCCTAGTATGCCCTGCTCCTATCTATCCCTACATGCACGTTTCACCTTCAGAAGAAGGACTCATCAGGGGAAACATGGGGAGCACAAGTATAGTTGGAATTCGGGAGCCGTGGTATGGGCTGTAATGAGCTGGCCCCAAACCGTCGGTTCCCAAATAATGTTAGAGCTGAGTCTGGATATGAAGTCAGCTCAAAAGGCGAGATAGAGGCGATGTGGTGGCATATGATAATAGCCACAATCCACACTGACTAGGGGCCTAGTATACACAGGCGATGAAAAGCCTGACTTACCCATGAAGGCCACCGGTCTTTTAAAAGGAGCGCCATCCTAAATCGAGGCTTGGTTCTCTCACCGCGTTTTGAACGCGCCAAGACATGCGCAGTTCATCTGACAGAGTTGCCTAGTGACCGGGACGCGTCTCCAGCAACTGTCAGTATTGCGATCCACCAGATGAGCGGCCGCAGTGAAAAGATGGTATTTAAGACATTATGAAAGAATAATTTTTAGCTGATGGCATCAAGCAGATAAGAACATTTACAATCAGCCCATGTCACGATCGCAGAGGGGAAATTCGGGATGGGGGTCGGCAGTCCACAGAATCAGCGCAGCTGCCGCACCTATATCATATAGTAATCAGCCGCACGTGTGCAACTCGGCACCCGTGCAGCATCCAGTGAAGCCCCATAGAAGTCTGTTGCTGCTTTACTATAAAAAGTTACAATTGAGCCATAAAACGCCAGTATGTATGAGCCCCAAGGGCTAAAACAGTAGTAGACAGAGAACATCTAGAAAAAAGCAACTACTAATAAAGTCGTGGCCAAATCAGATAAAAATATTATTGGAAATCCAATTATTCCCTTTGTTTATGCAGAACATCAGACATATCTTAGTTCAAATGGTAATATTGACTATGCTAAATGCAACTTCAGCCACTTGTCTGTTAGGAACAGCTGAAATATTACATTTTGCGACCTTCAAAACT
The DNA here is from genome assembly GCF_905171765.1 of Bufo bufo. Classification (NCBI taxonomy): domain Eukaryota; kingdom Metazoa; phylum Chordata; class Amphibia; order Anura; family Bufonidae; genus Bufo; species Bufo bufo. Next base: position 271,285,492 of record NC_053392.1, on the reverse strand, counting down.
AAAGCTTTCAATTTCTACATAGGAACATTATTATTTATAAAAACCTACTCCAAATAAAACAATAGAATCTCAGTATTAGGCTATTACAGAAGAATAGCCGTGTTACATGAGTATACAAATATACACTGCAATTGTTTCCTATTAGTTTAACCTTCATTAAGGATACAAAGTCAGACATTTTGATACACATCACTACAGATCTCAAATAAAGTAAGTCATTTATCAGCTGTAGAACAGTGTTTCCCAAATGTTTTTCTTCCTCAGTTTGGAACACATTTCAAATTGCATTTCAGATTTTATTCCCCGGATGGACATTCAAAAAAATCTGTTGACAATAACTGCTCTATGAAATTCCTTACTTTAAAAGATGGCATGTCCAATGTGACTTTTATGCCAACCAGCTTTGTTTTAGACCATTTGATTAATGACACAATTAAATTTCCAACACCCTGAGTTCTAAAATAAGGTTATGCATTCCATTTTTTGCATTATTGGTAGGGGAAATGACTTCTAATGAAGGTGTCTGGTTTGGAAAACTCCTTTTGGTTAGAAGGGTCCCTAGAGAAAAAGTTGGTCTAGCTGCTGGGAGCCCCTGTGATCAGCTGTAATCTGTTGGTACCCAGATGTCCTCCAGATTAAAGAACTAAAGTCAGAATACAGAGACACAAAAAATAACCAACAAAACTTAACAATCTCTTTGTGTCTTTGCTATTTGCTCTTGTTTTGTCAGATATGAACAGTAAACTAGAAAAGCAGTGCATTGTTCTGAAACCATATCTGTACCCCTGCTGGTGCACATAAGGCAGGAAGTTTAGGAGGAGGGAGATGGATATAGTCTGATAACTTTTGACACACAGCTGGAGTGGCCATTTTGTTGGAAGGAATCTCCAAGTTAGTAAAATTTATAAAATAGATTTGGTTACCACCATGTGGACAAGCAATAGCATAATACCACAATAAATCCCCCTTGCCAGTCAAATATATACAACTATAACCCAGACAAGGGTCTGTAGCGGCAGTCAGATGAGAGAAAATGCATGTTCTGACAGAAACTTTCTCCATCACATCTTCCTCTCTAATGACAATCGATATTACTCAAACTTGTAAGGCTAGGTTCACACAGAGTATTTTGGCACAGGGTGCAGATTTTGGCACAATATCTGCTGAAAATCCTCCAAATGAACCTACCCTAAGGCTGTTATTATGGGGCAACAGTGGACATTATACTGAGAGGGATATAAAAGAAATACAACCCCCAGCATATCGAGCTTGTTATGTGATGTCAGAGGACATTAAAGGGAGGAGGTATGAGGACTATAACTCCCAGTATGTCCAGTTTGTTATTATTACATATCAGAGGACATTATAGGGAGGACGTATAAAAGGAGAGAACTACAACTCTCAGCATGTCTAGGCTCCAAATTGCAGAAAAAAGATCTATGCACTGCACGTATCAGGGAAGTACATAGGTGTGGTGTATAGCAAGTGGTCTTTACTGGATTAATAACGAATTTCAAAGCAGAAAGTGCTCCTTCATCAAATTACATCAAGACTGGGTGTAATCTAATGAAGGAGCAAGTCCTGCTCTGAAACATGTTATTAATCCATAAAAGACCACTTGCTATACACCACCTCTATGTACTTCCCTAATGCAAGCAGCACGCTGACCCTTTTTCTGCAATTTGGCTTCTACATGATTCGGCCCGATCCTGGGACCGACGGCTACGCAGCAAACATGTGGGGATTATCAATAGTCTGCCTACACCAGTGTTGTGCCTGGCTGCACAATCTTCAACTTCCAGGATGTCCAGATTATTATTATTGGTGGATATTATACAGAGAGGGATATAAAAGGAGAGAAATACAACCACCAACATTCTAGACTATTAAACATTCCATGAAGAGGGTTATAAAAGTAGAGAACTTACTAGATTTTTATGTGTGCTAGAAGGGTGCCCCAAAGGTTAGAACCACAGACAAGACCTAATTTCTGAATATTAAACAGAGTTTAAGAAAATGTATTCTCATAAACTGTACATCTCTCTTTTATATGAATTGTGTTTTACTTGAATTTTCTTTTCCTGTAATTTTTGTTTATATACTTTTTAAAATGGCAAGTTATGCTGTGGGAACGCGCAAGCAGTATAATTATATTTGCACATGTGGAATGTCCACCTCATAAAGGAGCATTGCACCTTCGTTGATTAGGTTATGACTCGTGTCGAAATGTGTAAACTGTATTAATAATTCAAGGTTAAATGTTTAAACATGTTTTAAATATCTGGAATAAAAGTGGATTTTATTTGGTGACCAAGTAGTGCATGGCCTATACCATTCTACAGCATATAGCAGTCAATAGTCTGATCTAAAAATGTCAGATCCTGAGAATGGAGCACGGCTCGGAATAAGCCGTTGACTGCGGCTGAGAAACATAAGGAGTTTGCTCGATCGGAGGCCCAAGATAGCGGCAACTCCTCTACACACCTCTACCCGCCTGAGGATCACATGGCTGGAGAAGCGGGCCATAAAGGTGAACTTACACTAAAGCAGGTCACTGACCAGCTTCTTCAGGCTATCTCTGTATGCAGAGCTACCCTATCGAGTAACATGAATGAGGTCAAGGCGGATCTCGGTATGCTCAGACAGGACATGCATAATTTGAGGGACCGGGTCAAGGAAACAGAGGATCGTATCTCTACCTTGGAAGATATTGCTAACCCTATCCCCACACAGCTCAACGCCCTGAAGAAGAATGTACAGCAGAAGTGCGATGATTATTAGAACCACCTAAGGCATAATCATTTGAGGATTATTGGACTACCAGAACGGGTTGAGGGGAACAACCCCTGCAAGCTTATGAGCAACTGAATTAAGTCTACTTTCCCAGAGGTGAAGCTCTCTTCTGTGTTCGCAATAGAACGGGCACATCATGTTCCCGCCAAGCCACCACCACCAGCCGTTCCACCTCGGCCCCATGCTTGCCCGCCTTCTTAACTCCACAGACCGGGATCATGTTTTGCAACTACCTTGTGCAGGCAAGAGCTTCGCTTTGAACATACTAACATTAGTGATGAGCGGCAGGGGCAATATTCGAATTCGCAATATTTCGCAAATATTTGGGTGAATATTTGTCATAAATTTGTGAATTCGACATAATTTTCTTGATTGCGGAAATTGGCAATGTAATATGTGTGTATTGCGCGTGCAATACAGGCGTGTGTCACTTTAGCTACATTATTCAAGCAGCTAGAAGTTTCCTAAGACTGGAGAAAATGGTTGGCACAGTAGAATATTACAATAGCTTTATATGCAGATAGAGTGCTCCAATATATTAGCGATTGCGCAAATCGGCAATTAATGATGAGCGTATTTTGGTGCAATACGTGCCACTTCACATTTTAGCAGGTCTGACTACATATTACTGTTCGGTGTACTAAGTATTGTTGTGAACTTGTACATCACAGCACTATGTCTGTAGCATGTATGTATGGACAGCAACCATCAGCTACACTATATCACGATCTAACCTACACTGACTATCTGTATTATATATATATATATATATATATATATATAAGCTATCTAATGTAATTAAAGGGATTCTGTCATCAGGTTTGGGGCTATAGAGATACGGACATGCACGGCTAGATCGCCGCTAGCATGTCCGCAATATATGTGTCCTATAGGGCTGTGTGGTTTTAATTTCTTTAAAAAAGGATTTTATAGATATGCAAATGAGTGTTGAATGTGTCCAAGGGGCTGCACTAACCTTACTTGTGCCCAGCCACGCCCGCCTGTGAAGGAGCCCAGCACCGCCTATGTCTCCTCCTTTCATCAACGATAGATAGCTGTAATCTTGCGATGAGCGAGCGCGCGCATGCGCAGTTCTTTCCCTGAGGCTGATGCCAGCACAGTGAAGGAACACTATATCGGCACTGCGCATGCGTCAGCTCGCGCATAGCGAGATTACGGCAATATCGTTGATGAAAGGAGGAGACATAGGCGGTGCTGGGCTCCTTCACAGGCAGGCGTGGCTGGGCACAAGTAAGGTTAGTGCAGCCCCTTGGACACGTTCAACACTCATTTACATATCTATAAAATCCTTTTTTAAAGAAATTAAAACCACACAGCCCTATAGGACACATATATTGCGGACATGCTAGCGGCGATCTAGCCGTGCATGTCCGTATCTCTATAGCCCCAAACCTGATGACAGAATCCCTTTAAACAGTAAAGCACAGAGCGCAGCAATGACACTGCTGTCTCTCTCAGAACTGCAAAAGACTGCAGAAAATGGCTGCTGGGGAGGTTCTTATAGGGTAAGGGGTTGGCAACTTTCCTATTGGTTGCTAGAGATGTTGCTAAGCTCAGACAAAGACAATGCAGCCTTCTCATTGGCCCACAAGCAAGAAGCAGGGAGGGATCATGGGTTCAGATTAAATAAATTCTAGAATATTTGCGAATATAAATACATAGCACTATATTCTAAATCTCAGTGAATTCTCGAAGTGGCAATATTCGCGATTTGAATATTTGCGCCCAATACTAACTAACATCATGGTGTTTCCTGTTTTTTTTGGCTGAACTACAAAAGAGGAGAGCGACATTCACGGCGAAGAGGCTCAGAGAGTTGAAAATCCCATCATACCATACTCCATGGCTTACCCTGCCAGGCTGAGTCTGGTCGACGACGAGACATCAGGATTCTTTACTACACAAACTGAAGCAGATGCATGGATTGATGGCAGGGAGAGACCAGTCAGGGCACTGAGATGAGTTCAACTACCATCCTCCTAGCTCCCTCTCATCCTGTGCTCTCTTCTTCCACTTCACCCCTTTCCTCCCCTCTCCAACTGCCTTTCAATCAACAGACCTTTACATTTAGGCAAATTAATTAGTCCTTTGTAACTGTGTCTACATCTTGGAGGGATGTTAGTGCTCAGCAGGGGGAATAATTTAATGTAGACCCGTGACATACTATGGTGGCCCTTTACTTAGTTTAATGGTTGAGTTGTTTTTTGATGAGCTGCTTTCCATGGCCTGTTCTTTACAAATGGCAACCTTCTACCATCTGCTCACCCCGTAATATCTGCCATGATAGCTGCTTAGATATAGGTTAGTTATACACACTCACCTAAAGAATTATTAGGAACACCATACTAATACGGTGTTGGACCCCCGTTTGCCTTCAGAACTGCCTTAATTCTACGTGGCATTAATTCAACAAGGTGCTGATAGCAGTCTTTAGAAATGTTGGCTCATATTGATAGGATAGCATCTTACAGTTGATGGAGATTTGAGGGATGCACATCCAGGGCACAAAGCTCCCGTTCCACCACATCCCAAAGATGCTCTATTGGGTTGAGATCTGGTGACTGTGGGAGCCATTTTAGTACAGTAAACTCATTGTCATGTTCAAGAAACCAATTTGAAATGATTCGAGCTTTGTGACATGGTGCATTATCCTGCTGGAAGTAGCCATCAGAGGATGGATACATGTTCTCATTCTGTTTACGCCAAGTTCAGACTCTACCATTTGAATGTCTCAACAGAAATCGAGACTCATCAGACCAGGCAACATTTTTCCAGTCTTCAACAGTCCAATTTTGGTGAGCTCGTGCAAATTGTAGCCTCTTTTTCCTATTTGTAGTGGAGATGAGTGGTACCCGGTGGGGTCTTCTGCTGTTGTAGCCCATCCGCCTCAAGGTTGTGCGTGTTGTGGCTTCACAAATGCTTTGCTGCATACCTCGGTTGTAACGAGTGGTTATTTCAGTCAACTTTGCTCTTCTATCAGCTTGAATCAGTCGGCCCATTCTCCTCTGACCTCTAGCATCCACAAGGCATTTTTGCCCACAGGACTGCCGCATACTGGATGTTTTTCCCTTTTCACACCATTCTTTGTAAACCCTAGAAATGGCTGTGCGTGAAAATCCCAGTAACTGAGCAGATTGTGAAATACTCAGAACGGCCCGTCTGGCACCAACAACCATGCCACGCTCAAAATTGCTTAAATCACCTTTCTTTCCCATTCTGACATTGTTTGGAGTTCAGGAGATTGTCTTGACCAGGACCACACCCCTAAATGCATTGAAGCAACTGCCATGTGATTGGTTGACTAGATAATTGCATTAATGAGAAATAGAACAGGTGTTCCTAATAATTCTTTGAGTGAGTGTATATGACCTGTTACCTGCAGCTTTCCTTTATTTTTAATCCCCTTATTTTTCCTTTTACCTTGATGTTGTTGATGTCAATTGGTGTGGGTTGCATGTTAATTTGCACCAATGTTATGCACTATTGAAAGCATTGTGCTACATCTCAATGATAACACATCCCTGTCAGCATGCAAGATATACAGGGAGTGCAGAATTATTAGGCTAATGAGTATTTTGACCACATCATCCTCTTTATGCATGTTGTCTTACTCCAAGCTGTATAGGCTCGAAAGCCTACTACCAATTAAGCATATTAGGTGATGTGCATCTCTGTAATGAGAAGGGGTGTGGTCTAATGACATCAACACCCTATATTAGGTGTGCATAATTATTAGGCAACTTCCTTTCCTTTGGCAAAATGGGTCAAAAGAAGGACTTGACAGGCTCAGAAAAGTCAAAAATAGTGAGATATCTTGCAGAGGGATGCAGCACTCTTAAAATTGCAAAGCTTCTGAAGCGTGATCATCGAACAATCAAACGTTTCATTCAAAATAGTCAACAGGGTCGCAAGAAGCGTGTGGAAAAACCAAGGCGCAAAATAACTGCCCATGAACTGAGAAAAGTCAAGCGTGCAGCTGCCAAGATGCCACTTGCCACCAGTTTGGCCATATTTCAGAGCTGCAACATCACTGGAGTGCCCAAAAGCACAAGGTGTGCAATACTCAGAGACATGGCCAAGGTAAGAAAGGCTGAAAGACGACCACCACTGAACAAGACACACAAGCTGAAACGTCAAGACTGGGCCAAGAAATATCTCAAGACTGATTTTTCTAAGGTTTTATGGACTGATGAAATGAGAGTGAGTCTTGATGGGCCAGATGGATGGGCCCGTGGCTGGATTGGTAAAGGGCAGAGAGCTCCAGTCCGACTCAGACGCCAGCAAGGTGGAGGTGGAGTACTGGTTTGGGCTGGTATCATCAAAGATGAGCTTGTGGGGCCTTTTAGGGTTGAGGATGGAGTCAAGCTCAACTCCCAGTCCTACTGCCAGTTTCTGGAAGACACCTTCTTCAAGCAGTGGTACAGGAAGAAGTCTGCATCCTTCAAGAAAAACATGATTTTCATGCAGGACAATGCTCCATCACACGCGTCCAAGTACTCCACAGCGTGGCTGGCAAGAAAGGGTATAAAAGAAGAAAATCTAATGACATGGCCTCCTTGTTCACCTGATCTGAACCCCATTGAGAACCTGTGGTCCATCATCAAATGTGAGATTTACAAGGAGGGAAAACAGTACACCTCTCTGAACAGTGTCTGGGAGGCTGTGGTTGCTGCTGCACGCAATGTTGATGGTGAACAGATCAAAACACTGACAGAATCCATGGATGGCAGGCTTTTGAGTGTCCTTGCAAAGAAAGGTGGCTATATTGGTCACTGATTTGTTTTTGAATGTCAGAAATGTATATTTGTGAATGTTGAGATGTTACTGTCCCACATAGAAGACTTATCAATAAACTGCAGTCATTGAGCATGGACTCCCATATTGTTGAGTGGATTAGGCAGTGGCTGAGTGACAGACAGCAGAGGGTTGTAGTCAATGGAGAACATTCAAAACAAGGTCATGTTACCAGTGGGGTTCCACAGGGATCTGTACTGGGACCAATTTTGTTTAATATCTTCATAAGTGATATTGCAAAAGGCCTCGATGGTAAGGTTTGTCTTTTTGCTGATGACACAAAGATATGTAACAGGGTTGATGTTCCTGGAGGGATACGCCAAATGGAAAAGGATTTAGGAAAACTAGAAGAATGGTCAGAACTCTGGCAACTGAAATTTAATGTGGATAAGTGCAAGATAATGCACCTGGGGCGTAAAAACCCAAGGGCAGAATATAGAATATTTGACACAGTCCTGACCTCAGTATCTGAGGAAAGGGATTTAGGAGTAATTATTTCAGAAGACTTAAAGGTGGGAAGACAATGTAATAGGGCAGCACGAAATGCCAGCAGAATGCTTGGATGTATAGGGAGAGGTATAAGCAGTAGAAAGAGTGAAGTGCTTATGCCGCTGTACAGAACACTGGTGAGATCTCACTTGGAGTATTGTGCGCAGCACTGGAGGCCATATCTCCAGAAGGATATAGATACTCTAGAGAGAGTTCAGAGAAGAGCGACTAAACTAGTACATGGATTGCAGGATAAAACTTACCAGGAAAGGTTAAAGGACCTTAATATGTATAGCTTGGAAGAAAGAAGAGACAGAGGGGATATGATAGAAACTTTTAAATACATAAAGGGAATCAACTCGGTAAAGGAGGAGAGCATATTTAAAAGAAGAAAAACTACCACAAGAGGACACAGTTTTAAATTAGAGGGGCATAGGTTTAAAAGTAATATAAGGAAGTATTACTTTACTGAGAGAGTAGTGGATGCATAGAATAGCCTTCCTGCAGAAGTGGTAGCTGCAAATACAGTGAAGGAGTTTAAGCATGCATGGGATAGGCATAAGGCTATCCTTCATATAAGATAGGGCCAGGGACTATTAATAGGATTCAGATATATTGGGCAGACTAGATGGGCCAAATGGTTCTTATCTGCCGACACATTCTATGTTTCTATATTGGTTTCACTGGTAAAAATAAATAATTGAAATGGGTATATATTTGTTTTTTGTTAAGTTGCCTAATAATTATGCACAGTAATAGTCACCTGCACACACAGATATCCCCCTAAAATAGCTAAAACTAAAAACAAACTAAAAACTACTTCCAAAAATATTCAGCTTTAATATTAATGAGTTTTTTGGGTTCATTGAGAACATGGTTGTTGTTCAATAATAAAATTAATCCTCAAAAATACAACTTGCCTAATAATTCTGCACTCCCTGTATGGGTATGGATATGCCTCAGTACAGATTCCCTTCTTTATTCATTTTAGGTGGGGTCAATTGCCTTATAAAGAATACGGGCTGTCTAAAGGGCGAAAACGGGCCATGGTGTTTTCCGCGATGAGGATTCAATCCTCATAGCCTTTGTTTCAAGATTTATTTGATCCCTGACTCTACTAGGTGGTTGCTTAAGCCATGGGTTCAATGGCCATGCTACTCGTCACACTACCTTTCCTGTGGAGTCTCCTTAATGATTCACAAATCAGTAAGGTGGGAGGTAGAGAAATTGTGGCCGCAACTGCACCTTGTATGTTATTATGGGTATTTACATCCCCCCTCCATCCTCTCTGCAGTTATTACACCAAGCAGTCTCTTTTACAACTGCATTTCCACATGCTTTGGTCTTATGTTTGGGGGATTGTAACAAGCTATTGGATCCTTCTGTAGACAAGTTCTAACCAGATGGCAGTTCTCATGTGCACCACCACACAAACTCCTTTTGCGAATATGCTTCAGGAAGTCGGGTGGGTGGACTTGTGGAAACATAGAAACTAAGAGGTGAGCGAAGCAAGCTTCGGATGATTTATCCGAAGTCGCTTCGTTCAAAACTTTGGAGTAATACTGTACAGAGATTCGCTGAACTCAGCTTCGGTTCCGAGGTAGTAGTTGGAACCGAAGCAGAGTTCAGTTTCAAGTTTTAAAGTGGCTTTCCATCAATTACCAAAGTTAGTCAACTAAGTCACGTACGACTTTGCAAATAACTTCCTTCGGCTTAACGGAGCCCATACATTCTAATACTGTACCGAGACTAATCTCTATACAGTATTATTTTGAATGAAGTGACTTCGGATGTAGCATCTGAAGCTCGCTTTGCTCAACTCTAATAGAAACCCATATATTATACTGTACTCCCTTGGAAGTCCATGCTAGATACTCAGAGGCCCTTGTGGATCCTCTGAAGACAATGTATGATTGTGGCCTTATCTACTGGCACCTTGCCCCCGTCATATGACACCACCACAGTGGTCATCCTTACACCAGACAAAGACCCCTGTGGAGTGTGGATCTTATCATCCGGTCTCCTTGTTAATCCTGGATTATAAGAGACTAGATTAAATAAGTGTATTCTCAGTATTATTCACCCCGATCAATCAGGTTTTATTTTTGGCAAGTCCATGTCTGAAAACATCAGACAAGTGCAGGTAGTCACTCAGATTGGACTCTCGAAACAGCAACCATGCAATGGCATCACTTGATACAGCCAAGGCCTTTGATTCAGTGGAATGGCCATATCCAATTGCTGCCTTAGAATGCTTTGGTTTTGGGTCTATATTTCTTAAGTAGGTATCTATATTATATAAAAATCCTAGATCTAACATATCATTTAACAGGGTTTGTTCCACACACTTTAGCTTAGGAAGGGCCACAAGACAGGGTTGCCACTTATCCCCTCTGTTATTTGCACTGGCCATTGAGCCCTTGGCTATACGCTTGCGTCAAGGGCTATGGTTTTAGCTATTCTTCTATCCATTTGAATGGTAGATTTTAGCTTTCTTCCACGTCTTTCAGGTTTTGCTTGCCATTTTAAAGCATTTGCAATCATTTTAGCCGAGCAGCCAATCATTTTCTACACTTCTTTATGTGTTTTCCCCTCTCCAATCAACTTTTTAATCAAGGTACGCTGTTCTTCTGAACCATGTCTGGAACGACCTATTTTCCTCAGATTTTAAGAGAGAAATGCACTGTAACCAGCATGCACATTTGCTGCCTTCCTTCCTTAATAAGGGCAATAATTGCCACCTGTTTTTCAAAGAATGAATGACCTCACTCATTGAATTCCACGCTATTATTTTGAACATGCCCCTTTCAATTAGTGATTAAATTACACAGAATCAGAAGCATGTATGTCATGACTGTTAGATTTCTATTACTCTACTATACCTGCTAGTAAATTATTTGCCATGTAGAAATAGCATTTCTACCAAAAACAGTAATTGATCAGGTTAGTGATGTCTGACTGCTATTATTTTGAACATAACTGTAGATAACACACTCCACAGAGCCATGGCACTTATTCATTACTTATTCCGGGCTGCGTATTAATTGGGGCAAATCCTCCCTTTCCATTATATGATGCAGACGAACCACACAGGATTCAAGACTTACCAGTAGTCCCCCACTTTAATTATCTGGGTATCAATATAACTAAGGATTCCAATACTTTTCCCTGTGTTTAGAGCCGCACCTGGTTTTGGCTCAAAATCACTGATTGAATACTGTGTAATTAAGGCATTACACTCATCTACTTGGCACTAAATTGAATCTTACTCACCTTTTAAGGTTATAGGCAAACAAAGCTTTGATCCCTGATCTTTCAGATGATATTCCGGACATTTTGGAGTCACCCCTCGGGGTATCCCCAGCCATTAATAATAGATTTATTCAGTTATGTATCATACACCAGAGCTATCAGTCACCTTCCCACCTATACAGAATGGGCCGCCTCTCATACTAGAGGTCACTGATGCTCCGAAGTTAGTGCAAACTTTTGGCACCTTATCTGGGAGTGCCACTATGTAAAACAATTCTCGGAGGATGTCACTAATCTTCTCGTTACAGTGCTGAATCTCCCTATCCCGACTCATCCTACTATATGCCTATTTGGTATTCTAGACGAAGCAATACACCCCCACTATAATAGGATATACCTGAAGGAGACATTTTTGGTACATAAGACCATTGCGCTCCGATGGATGGGAGATAGATGCCCGCCTCTTGAGCGAATTGACCTTCAGATGCAAAATCAAATCATTCAAAAACTTTGTTGTTAATGTGGTTTCCGTACAGCATTAAAATGTATTGGCTCTGTGTAGCCAAACTTGGTCTCAGACTAAGTTGTGCAAGATTTTGGTGAATTACTACTATATTTCATTCCTATCTGCGCATTTAAATACATTTAAAATAGAAATCTGAAGTGGGCTTTGGTACTGATTGAGGTCAGTACCAAAGCCCACTTTGGATTGCTTTTACGATTTTTTAAATACACAGATAGGAATACTGTAGTAATTCACCGAAGTCTTATGCAACTTCTGCCGAAACAATGTTAAGCTACACAGAGCCAATACATTTTATTGATGTACAGAATTTTTTTTTTAACAAATCGACTTCGGATCTAGTCATGACCTTGGAAGCAGGCTCTGAGCTCTTTGTGTATCGAAGATGAAAAATTCTATCTAATGGGACAAGTTCCCATTTTCTAATTAATTTGTTTATATTTGTTTATAGAACAATAAAACACAGAATGTACCTTTTAATGGTGGGGAAACCTTTGTAATAAAAATGGCATTGTCTAAAGCAAACAACTACTTTATTACGTTTTATGTACAAAAGCAGGGAGCAAAAACTCAGGCATGAATAATAAAAAATAATACATATAAACAGATCACAAGTACCAGCACATGGAGAGAGAGAGAAAAACAAAAACAAAAAAAAAACAATAGGAGTGCTGTGGATGACTTCAGAAATAGTATAAATAAGACGGCAGAATGCAAAATGCCGATAGAGCAAAAAGTAGCTAGAAAACTAAACTCTACATAGTGGGGCAAATTTACTAATCCTGTCAAAAATGTTGACCGTGTAAACAGTCTAAATAGGAGCGAAATTCTTCACAGCAGGTCAGCCCAGATGATCAATTTGGTGTATGACTAGACCCTTTGGTTCAACTTTCCCATCCAGTTCCAGGAGCAAGGCACAGTCTTTTTGGCTTACTTACTTTTTAAAATTTGTCTAAAATAAGATGTAATGTATGAAATTCCAAAGCAAATTACACCAGTACTCGGATACAGCCACAAATGTGGGCCAGTATGATTGTGTAGTTCGAATGGGATGGAAAAACCTCCTAAGGTCTCTCTATCTGCACTGACAACGTGTAAAGAACTGAGGGATATTTGTTAGCCTCCATCCTATAGTTTTCTAAGAATCCAGTAATATTGTTTAGTGAAAAATAAACACAAAAGACAAAATAGGAGAAATCTTTGTTTTCAGTACATAAAATAAATTGTCTAAAATTTCTTAAGTACAATTCATGAGCACACTGACGAAAAGGCAGGAGATGCTCCATGATTTCAGTATTCACTAAACATTTGCTCCAAATCCTCCATTTCCTCTGACTGTGTATTTGTGACATTTGTACTTGAGGATGAACTAGAAATGATCTGGCTTGAGGTATTTGGCTGAGAACCCTCAATGGGTGCTTGCTCTTTCTTGACATCACGACCACCAGTAAGCAGTTTCTGACTTTCAGCAAAGTATTGATTTGGATGATTCAATGAAAACCCACAGTCATCAACCTGTGCAGAGACAATCAAAATGACAGAAGTTACAAAAAAGGAATGATTGCATCCCCACATTTTTATTGTTTATTTAATGCCATGACACAGCAGCCCTCTAACCTCCATTTTTCCTCATTCACTTTAATGGAGAAAACACATACTGTATAAACATGTTTATTCATTTTCAGCATATATTTTGGAAAAGGTTCCAGAGCATATGCTAAATGTATCCACAGGGCTACACACTAAGGCTCAATTCACACGTAATCCACGGATCCGCAAAACACGGACACGGCAATGTGCGTTCCGCATTTTGCGGACCGCACATCGCCAGCACTAATAGAATATGCCTATTCTTGTCCGCAAATGCAGACAAGAATAGGACATGTTCTATTTTTTTCATGAACGGAAATGCGGACCGAAATTGCGGACGTGTAAATGGGGCCTAAGTCAACAGTATACACAGGCAATACATTTTTGCTAAAAAACAAAAACAATATACAATACATTATTTATATTGTGCTCATATTGTTATTTCTGAGTTCTCAAATTAGTTCACAATTATCACTTTCTTTAACTCCTAGTGCTGGAACTGAGCAAGCTCGACCAGCAAGCTGAACTAGAGATTCTAACCGTAGGCATCAAGTGTTAAGTGACTGTGAAAAAATACTGAAAAGATTAAATTACTAAACATTGAGGATTTTTACTTTGTACCACATACTTTTAACAGGAAGAGAGTTTTGCATACCCGAATACCCATGTAACTCTTAGATTCCCAGCACCGTACCGCTGGGAGGGTCTTTAAATATGGCACCCACTGGAAAGTGCACCAGGTGCCGTAGCCGGCTGGTCTCTGCTGTTGAAATAGCAGAGGCACACGGCTAATTTCTGTGACCGGCAATAATGCCAATTGCAAGCATTTAACCCATTAGTTGCTGTGGTCAAGCTTCTAGGTGAGGACCGGCTTCCCCATGCAGTGATTGGGAAGCTAGTCCTTCATTCTGATGCACCGAACCTCTCTGAAGAGACCCAACGTATTATATCTGCAGTTCTTATGGAGGCCTGCAGGTGGCAGGCCAACATAGGAAAACTGCAAATTGAGCTTATACCATAGTTCCGTGACTACAGCATAAGAAATATAACTAGTCAATATTGTAGCCTCCTAGAGGAGCAAAAAAAGTTGAAAAAATCCTTTAAAAAAAAAAATTTTAAAATAAAAAAATTTTTTTTTAAATCACCCCCTTCCACTAGAATAAAAAAATAAATTTACCCCCAAAAAATAAGCCCCCACACAGCTCGGTAGACATAACTATAAAATAAATGTTATGGGGGGGATCAGAGTATGGTGATGTAAAAAAAAATTATAATAATATAAAAAAAAATAAAAAAATCCTGTTTTTTTTCAGTATTAAAAAAATAATAAAAAAATATATATATATACATATGTGGTATCGTAATCAAAACTGACCTAGAGAATAAAGGGCACAGGGCAATTTTACCGCACAGGAAAGCCGTAGAGAGAAAATCCATAAAACTGAGGTGGAATTGCATTTCTTTTCCAATTCCACCCCATTTGGAATGTTTTCCCAGCTTTGCACTACATTGTATGCCACAAGAAATGGTGGCATTAGAAAGTACAACTTGTCCCGCAAAAAAAACAATCCCTCATATGGCTATATGAAAGGCAAAATAAAAAGGTTATGGCTCTGAAGACAGGGGGAAAAAATAAATAAAACTTAAATAAATAAAACTTAAATAAATGTCCAGAGCATTCAACCACATAATGTGTAATAAAAAAATTTCACTAGTCCAAACTGCAGTTTCTAGCACCACAGCAGGAATTGTAAACCATATAGCCCCTATATAAAATGGACATAATGGGTGGCATAAACTATATTTTAGTTGCACTTTGTGCTATAAAAAAATATTGAAAATAAATGTGAAAAAACATTTTTCATACTAATAAGATATTAAAATAAAGCCCCATATATCACTGGAAAAAGACATAACCGAATGAAGAAAAAAATATATAGTTCTGGCTTCGGAAGATGTATGCACAACTAAGGAATTTGCAGAGGGAGGGAGCTTACCCATCGGTTCCTCGTAATGTGATCACTGGTTGCCAATGGCTAGTAAGGCAGCTTGATGCCTTACAAAAGGCAGCTATGGAGGCCTATGAGGCTCAGAATGGGTCTCTCATAAGCAACTGTCACTGTGTCCGGGCTGTGGACCACAAATAGCGATCCATTCACTTGCACCATCAAAAATAGAACATGTTTTTTTTTGGTGCAGCGGCACTGACCGAAATCCCACGAACATGCTTCATAGTGCTTCTGAAGGCTACCTCTGCTCCGCATTTAGCAACCCCACTCAAGTGAATGGGTCCGCATCAGTGATGTGTAGTACACTTGGCCAGTGCCCGTATATTTTAGACCTGCTGTCTGCGGGCTGCCCACATTCATAAACCTGTGAAAGTCACTTCATAACTGAATATTCCTTAAAAATTTGGTTTAGGAAATTTTCTTTAAATGTTGAGAAATTACTTCTAAAACTCTAAGCCTTCTAACGTACTAAAATACCATTTACAAAATTATGCCGACAAAAAGTATGCATATAGTGAATGTTAATTATGGTAACCATTTTTCTAGGTATTAGTATATCTTAAAACAGAAATTCAAATTTAGAAAACAGCCAATTGTTCCAAATATTTTTCTTTTATAAAAAAGGTAAAACATATGGACCCAAATTTATCACCAACAAAGTACAATGTGTCACGAGCAAACATTCTCAGAATGGCTGGGATAAATAAAAGCATTCCAAAGCTATTACCACATAAAGTGACACAACAATTTTGCAAAAATAGGCCAGGTCAGGAGGATGAGAACTGGCTTATGCCTTGAAGGGGTAAATATAGCTTACAGATCATGGAAAGGTAAATAAGACAAAGGCGCACTAACTGAATGCCCTAATATTAAGATGTATTAAAATGCTTTTCAATGTGTATGCTATCCTGACGGATCAATAAGCAGCAGCATGTACCTTCATATCAAGCCTTCGTACAACCTGTTAGTGATGCTATCTCTTCTTCTCTGCAGTATGTGCACAATAACCTTCACAAAAACAATAGTTTCACATTTCAGGTAAGGCTACTGTGGTTTTAGAGCAATTACTGCACCACTGAAACACTTAGGTATTTCTTTTGGGTCTAATTTAGTGGTTTAGAGAGGCAGCTGATACAGAAACTGTTCATATTACAAATGTTACAATGCACAATGCCTTGCGGTTACCGGTATCAATTAACAGGGTGACATGTCTGAACTTCTAGAGGGCATTATTTTTATTTATTGCAATACAATATGGAAGAGACCTACTGGTAGATAAAAACCATTGCTAGAAAATCGATCATTCTTTTTGTATTGCAGTAGATTAATAATTTTCCAGTAATCTGTGGTTTAGCTGAAGCTTATTGCTCTTCTTGGCCCCTTTGCTGCAGTCTGTGTAAATCTTTCTCCCCCTAAGTTTTTTTTTTTTAAATTCACTGTGAAATTCTCACAGACTTAAATGTATGGTATGAATGTAAGGTATGAGGCTTTACAATAATGTACTGTATACCAAACTAGTTTCCCAACCAAATAATGATTACATTGTATCAATTCTGAAAACAAGTAGTTTTCATTTTTATTCATTCTAACAAATTGCTTCTGTGACAATATTACCAATGAATAAGAAAGGGAGTAGGAGACTTGAGCCTGCATAGACACCAAAAATACTAGAATCCAACTGCAAATCTGCATGACGACAAAGATGGTCGAAATCTTTCCCGCTGTCTATGCAAATGAGGATATAGCTAACCAGCTAAGCCATTGGCTAGGAAGCTGCACAAACCAAGCTGGGATGTCTGCTTGCCAAATTTACATGGGTGGCAAAAATTATTTGCTTTAACCAATTGTCCTTAAAAGGGTTTTCCAAGATCTTTTTACTGATGACCTATCCTCTGAATAGGTAATCAGTATCTGATCGGTGGGGGTCTGACAACCGGGAGCCCTGCTGACAGCTGTTTGAGAAGGCATTGTCACTCGCAGTAGCATTGCAGACTGCTCTCTACTCGCCAAGCACAGCACTGTCCATTTGATAGCGGCTTTGCTTGGTATCGCAGCATAGACCATTCACATCAATGGGCCTGCCATGTGACCAATAAACGTGACAACAGATGGCCTAGAGCAGGGATCAGCAACCTTCGGCACTCCAGCTGTTGTGAAACTAGTATTCCCAGCATGCCCCATTCATTTCTGTGTGAGTTCTTAGAAGAGCAGAGAAAGTATGCATGTTGGGAGTTGTAGTTTCACAAAAGCTGGAGTGCCGGAGGTTGCCCAACACTGGCTTAGAGAAAGCTGTGAGAAGGCCACAGTGCTACTGCAGGAGCAGGTGCCTTCTCAAACAGCTGATCGACAGGGGTCCCTGGATTAGGACCCCTACCCATTACATAAAGATTACCTATCCAGAGGATAGGTCATCAAATAAACAAATCTCGGAAGAAAGGAAGAAACTCCTGTATAACATATTAAAGGCAGGAGGCTGTGCAACATGAATAGAAATAAAAAAAATAGTCACCTTTCAAATATCTCATCCAACTCTTCTATTCCCCACTGGGCATGCAGCAGTCACATGCCGTTCATCATTCATATTGATGCTGTAGTCCAGGGATCAGCAACATTTGGCATTCCAGCTGTTCTGAAACTACAACTCCCAGAATGTTCCTTTCACTTATACGGGAGTTACAAGAACAGTCGAGTAAGTATGTATGCTGGGAGTTGTAGTTTCACAACAGCTGGAGTGCCGAAGGATGCTGATCCCTTCTGTAGCCATTTGCAGACTCAGATCTGATTGGCAGGGACTGACTAGGACATTTAAAAGGTGAATGCAGGGGTGTAGGTTATTAATTTTACAATGTCCCCTGCTCCCCGCCAAATATGAAAAATGTCTAACATAGTATTAAAAAAAAAAAGAGACAAAAAATAATCTAATTTCTCCCCCAAAATAAACTCTAATAACTCCATTTATTCACATATAAAGAGCTTACATTGTGTGTTAATTCAAAATATTTCTGGCATGCAAGCTGGAAATGCATACCCTTTACCAGCTCCATTATCTGAAACAAAAAGAAAAATATTAAGTTAATTATGAAACAAATAGCCAACTACACTATAATACAAAGTACAAGAATGACATGGTTTTAATAAGTAAAAGAGGAGCACTGAGGTACATGAGCAGCTTGCCACCATCAAGTACATGAACTGATCACTTAAGTGGACTGTCATTAATTTTTAAAAAATTTCCTGGGTGTGGTCATATTGAAAATACACATTTCCTTCCTGTATTGTCAGTATACAGCAGGATGTGTGCAACTTATTGCAGCTGAATGATCGTCAATTGGCAGAGAAATGTTAGACTATTACATTCTCCAGGAAGTAATTGAGTTCAGCCCCTCACTAAGAGAGAAGGGACGGTTGGGGCAGCTGACTATAAAGCATTACTGATGTATAGTGTGTCACAATCTTGTTTTATATAGGCCTCCAGCAGTACAATAAAGTTGTCAATAAATCACAGACTCGCTAATGATGAGCTGATTTTGTTCATACTGTCTCAGTCGATACAGCAAAGCTGTCATGTGAGATACTAAAGACAAATAATTAATACAGCTCTTACCATCTTGAAGTTGTGTGGATCTTCCTCTCTAGAACTTGGCCATGTGATGCTCTTCAAAAAATCCTACTACCCCAACATCACGTCCTCTACCAACTTTTCTGGTCTGGTCTATGGACGGGGAAGTCACTTCCACAGCCTAGAATGGGGGAGGTGCTGTGGACTTTGCCAGAATTATTCATCTTCCTCCACCTCATCTTTGTATGTACCAGGGAGATGAATAGCTGTGGCCCAGTACACTACACCAACCCTGCCCTTGACTGTGGAGGTGATGTCCATATCCATTAACCATACCGGAAACCTGGTAAAGGAAGTTACATTGTCAGATGCAGGGTTTTCAAAAGAGCAGCATCAAAAGACTGGGTTCTCGAGCCACCGATCGACACAACTTTGATGACAGTAAGATATGATTAGTCAAGGTGGGTTGCCGGGTCCCAGAAAACCCTTTTTAAATAATGTCATTTTCTGATGATTCATTTCCATTAAAATGTCTCTTCATACTCTGCTGCCCAATCTAAAACCTGCATGTTGGACAATGCAACTGTTAAACCATATGACGACAAATGAGTATTGTGCATGGGGCCTATTCTAATTAATAGAATAGATGCCAGATTAGATAGTAGAGTATGTCAGGAGGGCATACCGCACTAGTAGCTTGGTTTACTACTGCCAAGGTCCATTGCAAGAAGTGCAATGTGTCTAATCTCTATTACCAGAACATTATCGGTCACTGAGACACAACACTGCATAGGACAGATGGCTTTAAAACCGATAAACCCATTAATACTGCTGTGCTAATAAAAAACTTTCATTTCATCACCTTTAAGCCGGAATGATTTATTAACCGACTGGAACTCTACCAAGTACCTTAGTGTGAAAGTTCCCTTTTCAACATCTGTTAAGATGACAGCCTGTTAAAAATACAATTTGCTTCTTAATTTTGACTTTATGTAATCTCTTCAGGGTTGAATGCTCTCCAATTCTTATCAACAAAATGCAATGCTGCTTGACCTTTATAGTGGATAGACAACATCCCTGGCTGAGACCCATACAACAATCAAAAGAAGTCCTTTGCTTATCAAATCCAGGAAATTGCTGCTATGAAGAGATAACCTCTACTATAGTACACAATTGAAGAAAGGTGACATCTTACCCCCTCCTTTCTAGAGCAAGGCTTTCCCATGTCAGACATCGCAATTGAGTCAGCCTCAAATCCCCGCTGTCCACATTATTAGATACTGCCTTACACTTATTGAAGGCTGAAGAAATAAATTATGTTTACTGAATGGATTATATCAGAAGATACAACCAGAAGTTCTAACTACAGTATTTGGTTTTCCATTTACAACCAAACAGATTACATATCCGCCTTACATTTTATTTCTTAGTGTAAGTATTAGGGATGTTGGCATTATCCTAAAGCCACCCTTTCTTAAGGAATACTCTTAATAAGCTTCAGCCACCAGGCAAAGTCATGAAACCCCCAGGACTCGTCTGTTATTTCTGAGACAATACACTGCTCAAAAAAATAAAGGGAACACTTAAACAACACAATGTAACTCCAAGTCAATCACACTTCTGTGAAATCAAACTGTCCATTTAGGAAGCAACACTGAGTGACAATCAATTTCATAGGCTGTTGTGCAAATGGGATAGACAACAGGTGGAAATTATGGGCAATTAGCAAGACACCCCCAATAAAGGAGTTGTTCTGCAGGTGGTGACCACAGACAACTTCTCAGTTCCTATGCTTCCTGGCTGATGTTTTGGTGGACCCTCTGGTGCTAGGAGAGGACGTGGCCGTTCTGCCACAGCCACACGTCCTAGTGTACCAACTACCTCAGGTCCCAGTAGACGCCAGAATTTACAGCGATATTTGGTGGGGCCCAATGCCGTTCTAAGGATGGTAAGGCCTGAGCAGGTACAGGCATTAGTCAATTGGGTGGCCGACAGTGGATCCAGCACGTTCACATTATCTCCCACCCAGTCTTCTGCAGAAAGCGCACAGATGGCGCCTGAAAACCAAGCCCATCAGTCTGTCACATCACCCCCATGCATATCAGGGAAACTGTCTGAGCCTCAACTTATGCAGAAGTCTCTTATGCTGTTTGAAGACTCTGCTGGCAGGGTTCCCCAAGGGAATCCACCTAGCCCTTCCCCAGCGGTGGAAGACATAGAATGCCCTGACGCACAACCACTTATGTTTCCTGATGATGAGGACATGGGAATACCACCTCAGCACGTCTCTGATGATGAAACACAGGTGCCAACTGCTGCGTCTTTCTGCAGTGTGCAGACTGAACAGGAGGTCAGGGAGGAAGACTGGGTGGAAGACGATGCAGGGGACGATGAGGTCCTAGACCCCACATGGAATGAAGGTCGTGCCACTGACTTTCAGAGTTCGGAGGGAGAGGCAGTGGTGAGACCGAGCCAACAGCGTAGCAAAAGAGGGAGCAGGGTGCAAAAGCAGAACACCCGCCGCCAAGAGAGTCCGCCTGCTATTGGCCACCGCCATCTGGGACCCAGCACCCCAAAGGCAGCTTCAAGGAGTTCCCTGGCGTGGCAGTTCTTCAAACAATGTGCTGACGACAAGACCCGAGTGGTTTGCACGCTGTGCCATCAGAGCCTGAAGCGAGGCATTAACGTTCTGAACCTTAGCACAACCTGCATGACCAGGCACCTGCATGCAAAGCATGAACTGCAGTGGAGTAAACACCTTAAAAACAAGGAACTCACTCAGGCTCCCCCTGCTACCTCTTCTGCTGCTGCCTCGGCCTCTTCCTCCGCCTCTGGAGGAACGTTGGCACCTGCCGCCCAGCAAACAGAGGATGTAGCACCAACACCACCACCTCCGTCACCAAGCATCTCAACCATGTCACACGGCAGCATTCAGCTCTCCATCTCACAAACATTTGAGAGAAAGCGTAAATTCCCACCTAGCCACCCTCGATCCCTGGCCCTGAATGCCAGCATTTCTAAACTACTGGCCTATGAAATGCTGTCATTCAGGCTGGTGGACACAGACAGCTTCAAACAGCTCATGTCGCTTGCTGACCCACAGTATGTTGTTCCCAGCCGCCACTACTTCTCCAAGAGAGCCGTGCCTTCCCTGCACAACCAAGTATCCGATAAAATCAAGTGTGCACTGCGGAACGCCATCTGTGGCAAGGTCCACCTAACCACAGATACGTGGACCAGTAAGCACGGCCAGGGACGCTATATATCCCTAACTGCACACTGGGTAAATGTAGTGGCTGGGCCCCAGGCGGAGAGCAGTTTGGCGCACATCCTTCCGCCGCCAAGGATCGCAGGGCAACATTCTTTGCCTCCTGTAGCCTCCTCCTCCTACTCGGCTTCCTCCTCCTCTTCTTACACCTGCTCATCCAGTCAGCCACACACCTTCACCACCAACTTTAGCACAGCCCGGGGTAAACGTCAGCAGGCCATTCTGAAACTCATATGTTTGGGGGACAGGCCCCACACCGCGCAGGAGTTGTGGCGGGGTATTGAACAACAGACCGACGAGTGGTTGCTGCCGGTGAGCCTCAAGCCCGGCCTGGTGGTGTGCGATAATGGGCGAAATCTCGTCGCAGCTCTGGGACTTGCCGGTTTGACGCACATCCCTTGCCTGGCGCATGTGCTGAATTTGGTGGTGCAGAAGTTCATTCAAATCTACACCGACATGTCAGAGCTGCTGCATAAAGTGCAGTCCGTCTGTGCGCGCTTCCGGCGTTCACATCCTGTCGCCGCTCGCCTGTCTGCGCTACAGCGTAACTTCGGCCTTCCCGCTCACCGCCTCATATGCGACGTGCCCACCAGGTGGAACTCCACCTTGCACATGCTGGACAGACTGTGCGAGCAGCAGCAGGCCATAGTGGAGTTTCAGCTGCAGCACGCACGGGTCAGTCGCACTGCGGAACAGCACCACTTCACCACCAATGACTGGGCCTCCATGCGAGACCTGTGTGCCCTGTTTCGAGTACTCCACCAACATGGCCAGTGGCGATGACGCCGTTATCAGCGTTACAATACCACTTCTATGTTTCCTTGAGAAAACACTTAGGGCGATAATGGAAGAGGAGGTGGCCCAGGAGGAGGAGGAAGAGGGGTCATTTTTAGCACTTTCAGGCCAGTCTCTTAGAAGTGACTCAGAGGGAGGTTTTTTGCAACAGCAGAGGGCAGGTACAAATGTGGCCAGACAGGGCCCACTACTGGAGGACGAGGATGAGGAGGATGAAGCATGTTCTCAGCGGGGTGGCACCCAACGCAGCTCGGACCCATCACTGGTGCGTGGCTGGGGGGAAAACTCAGGACAATGACGATACGCCTCCCACAGAGGACAGCTTGTCCTTACCTCTTGGCAGCCTGGCACACATGAGCGACTACATGCTGCAGTGCCTGCGTAACGACAGCAGAGTTGCCCATATTTTAACGTGTGCGGACTACTGGGTTGCCACCCTGCTGGATCCCCGGTACAAAGACAATGTGCCCACCTTACTTCCTGCACTGGAGCGTGATAGGAAGATGCGCGAGTACAAGCGCACGTTGGTAGACACGCTACTGAGAGCATTCACAAATGTCACAGGGGAACAAGTGGAAGCCCAAGGCGAAGGCAGAGGAGGAGCAAGAGGTCGCCAACGCAGCTGTGTCACGGCCAGCTCCTCTGAGGGCAGGGTTAGCATGGCAGAGATGTGGAAAAAGGAGATTTTTTGTGAAACTCACCTGTAAAATCTTTTTCTCGACTTTTCCATTGGGGGACACAGACCATGGGTACAGCTTAGAGGTATTAGTAGGAGGGACACTATGCAAATACAAAGAGCTCCTCCTCGGGCTATACCCCCCGACTCCACCAGGAGAACTCAGGAAGACCACTTTCCAAGTGAGAAACGTCAGGGAGACCTCTCTCAGAGGCTCGAAGGGGGCCAGCTGAAGAGCATGCAGGACCAAATAGAGATCCCAAGGAGGCAAAGGGGGAACATACGGAGGAACCGAATGTGCCACCCCCTGAAGAAAAGTCTTCACAGGACTCATAGAAGCAAGAGACCTCTGAAAGAAGACGGCTAGCGCCGAAACCTGACCTTTCAGGGAACTCAACGACAGTCCCATCTCAAGCCCGGACTGAAGAAACGACAGGACCATTGGGATGGAAAAACGAAGGGGAGGGGACCCCGAGGTCTCACAAAAAGTCAGGAAGGCCTTCCAGGTACGATAGTAAATCCTTGAAGAAGCCGACTTCCTCGCACTGATCATGGTTCTAATCACTGAATCCGAGAACCCTTTCGTCTTCAGAATGGCGGTTTCAACCGCCACGCGTTAAACGAAGAGACCGTAAATTCCGGTGGAAGAGCGGTCCCTGAGACAGTAGATCCTCCCTGTCGGGAAGAGGCCATGGGGCGTCCGCCAGCATCCGAGCCACATCTGAGAACTACGCGCGGCGAGGCCACTCTGGGGCGATGAGAACGGTCGGAATCCCTTCCGCCTCGATCTTGCGCAGGACCTTTGGCAGCAGAGGAAGCGGAGGGAAGACATAGAGGAGACTGAAGTCCTGCCATGGAGACACCAGCGCATCCACTCCGCACTCCTTCGGATCCCGGGACCGAGTCAGGAACACCGGGAGCTTGTTGTTGAGCCTGGACGCCATCAAGTCCACATCCGGGCGGCCCCACCGGTGGCAGATGTCTTCGAATACATCCGGATGCAGAGACCATTCGCCTGGATCCACCTTGTTGCGGCTTAGAAAGTCCGCTGTCCAGTTCTCCACTCCTGGAATGTAAACTGCTGACAACACCGGAACGTGCGACTCCGCCCACGTCAGAATTCTCGTCACTTCCTGCATCACCATCCGGCTGAGAGTCCCGCCCTGATGGTTGATGTAGGCCACAGCCGTGGCATTGTCCGATTGAATCCTCACCGGGAGACCCGCAAGGAGAGGAGTCCAGTGGGAGAGGGAGTGAAAAATCGCCCTCGGCTCCAGAATGTTGATCAGAAGGCGAGATTCCCCTGCCGACCAAACCCCCTGGACCGTGCGAGACTGGAGAACGCCGGCCCAACCCAGGAGACTGGCATCGGTGGTGACGATCGTCCAGGAGAACGGGAGGAAGGCTCTTCCCGACCTCAGGTTTATCAGGGCCAGCCACCAAGGGAGAGCCGCCCGAACCCGCTGAGACAAGCGGATGCGATCTTCCAGACCCCGAGAGGTCTTGTTCCAGAGGGAAAGGATCTCCTGTTGCAACAAGCGAGTGTGAAACTGGGCATATGGAACAGCCTCGAAGGAGGCTACCATAAGACCCAGAACCCACATGCACTCCCATATGGAAAGACACGGAGAACGCAGCAGATGCGACACTGCCCCCTGGATCAGGAAGGACTTGGAGACTGGCAGGAATACTCTGGCTGTCGAGGTGTCCAAAACCATCCTCAGGAAAGAGAGCTTCTGGGACGGAAGGAGAGAGGATTTTGGGAAATTTATCAGCCAGCCGAACTGTTCGAGAGTCCGAACAGTGATTTGGACGCTGTCCTCGGCCTGCGGTAGAGAGGGGGCCTTTATCAGGATATCGTCCAGATAGGGCAACAAAGGAATGCCCCTGGTACGAAGAAGCGCCATGAGCGGAGCCAGGATCTTGGTAAAGACCCGAGGGGCAGTGGCTAATCCTAAGGGAAGGGCGACAAATTTATAGTGTTGACCTCCTATGGCGAAGCGCAGGAATCGTTGGTGAGATTCTGCGATTGGAACATGTAGATAAGCGTCCTGGATGTCCACGGACGTGAGGAATTCCCCTGGAATAAGAGAAATAACGGAGCGGAGGGATTCCATTCAAAACCTCCGCACCCGCAGAAACTTGTTGAGCAGTTTTAGATCCAGGATCGGACGTACCGACCCTTCCTTCTTTGGGACCACGAAAAGGTTCGAATAGAAACCTGTGCCGTGTTCCTCTGGGGGAACTGGGGAAATAACACCCCGGTCCAGAAGAGAAGAAACTGCCATCAAGAGGTCCGAGGCTCGGGCCGGATCCCCCGGAATGCGAGAAGGGAAAAAGCGTTCCGGCGGCCTGGACGCAAACTCTATCTTGTAACCTGAGGTTACCACTTCCAGAGCCCAAGCATCCTGAATATGAGCCCTCCAAACGTACCGAAAAGAGAGCAGGCGGCCCCCCACCACGAGGGGTGGGGGCGTCCCTTCATGCAGAAGACTGCTTGGGAGCCGCAGGGTGGGCAGACTGTGCCCTCGGGCGCCAGGAAGGCTGGGGCTTGAAGGAGGGCTTCTTGCGGGAGTCCTGTGACCCCGCGGCGGAGGAAGCAGACGACGTCCTGTTAGAAGAGAAGCGTCGAAAGGACTGGGGCCTGAAACCGGAAGACCTGGTCCGAAAGGGGCGCTTGGCCCTAGGCTGTGGGAGATGAGTACTCTTGCCCCCAGTAGCAGCAGAGGTAAACTCATCAAGTTGAGCCCCAAAAAGTCTGGACCCTTCAAAGGGGAGGTTAGCCAGAGAACGCTTGGAGGAAGCGTCAGCGTCCCACACCTTCAACCAGACCTCCCTGCGCTGAATGACAGAGGGCTGAAATGCGGGCAAAGAGGGAACCAATGTCCATAGAAGCCTCACAGAGGAACGCAGAAGCCTTGGACATCTGGAGAAACAAGTCCAGATTGTCAGCAGACATACCCCGTTCCGCCAGATCTTGGTGATGGCGCTGCAACCACACCGAAAGAGCTCTGGCCACCCAAGCGGAGGCAAAGGCAGGTCGCAGGGATGTGCCCGCCAGTGAGAAAATGGATTTGGACAGAGAATCTAGGCGCCTGTCCACAGCGTCCTGCAGAGAGGAGCCGTCAAGGACAGGGAGGGCAGTGTTTTTGGCTAATCTGGCCACCGGGGCATCCACCTTCGGGGGAGAGGACCACTTCTCCACATTGCCAGCCGGAAAAGGATAAAGCATATCCATGCGTTTGGTGGCAGAAAACTTTTGGTTAGGGCGGTCCCGGGCCCTGGAGACGACCGCGGAAAATTCCTCATGGACAGGAAACACGGCCGCCTCTTTCTTTCTTGGACGGAAAAAGGGCGAATTCCCTCCTAGAGGAAGGAGGAGAATCCCCTTGGAGATTAAAGGTATCACGAACAGCCGCCACTAAGTCAGCCACCATGGTGGAGAGCTTAGGTGGAGGATCCCGTTCCATGACCTCGTCCGAACCGGACAATTCCCCTTCAGACTTGTGCTCCCTAGGGGGGGGGGAGGGGAGAATCATCTGAGCACGCCTCTAGACGAGGGGGGGAAGCGGAGTCATCCGAGGAGGGATGCTGCCGCTCAAGTTGTCTCTTGGTAGTCAGGCGTCCTCTGTGGGAACCACTGCGGTGAGACGGAGTGGTGGGCGCCACAGGATTGGGAACTGCCACACGTTCCATGAAAGACATGGCTGCCTTGGCGAATAAGGCCAAATCAGCGGCCGCGCTGGACATGGCGGGACCGCAGACTCCGCAGGAAGAGGGGGAGGGCTGGGCAAGAACAGGGGGAGAAAGGTGATCCTGTCCAGGCGCAGGGCAGGAGGCACTGCCCCAGAACCCCAGACAGAACACACAATTCCCCAGTTCCGTCACATATACAACCCCTGCAGTAATATGGAGAGGACTGGCCCATAGGAATATATTCTCTTTTTTTTATGTGGAAAAA
Source organism: Bufo bufo (assembly GCF_905171765.1). NCBI lineage: Eukaryota > Metazoa > Chordata > Amphibia > Anura > Bufonidae > Bufo > Bufo bufo. The sequence continues at coordinate 271,257,762 of NC_053392.1, read as the reverse complement.
GGGGGGGGGGGGCAGAGGGGAAGCCATACTTATCTGCTTCTGCAGTCTTCTCCCTCTGTCCAGAACCAGCAGGGCTCACCTCCTCAGACTTCTGACTCCAGGAGTGCAGTGCTCTGGAATGGAGGGCAGCATAGGTGACCCAGGGGCTGGTGGGATGCCGGAGCTAACAGGTCAAGCCCGGATCCACTTGTCTTCTTGGGGGGTGGTAGAGGCGGCCAGGCAACGTCCGAAGGACGGCGGCGGGCACTCCACAGGGGACAAGGAAGGCGCCATGCTGACCTGTGTCCCCATCTGGAAGAAAATAACAAAAGGGAGTAGTCAAAAAAAAGGAGTGCCATCCTCCTTCACCAGACACTAAGCAAAGACTGAGTTTTCCGAGGAGGAGCTCTTTTGTATTTGCATAGTGTCCGTCCTACTAATACCTCTAAGCTATACCCATGGTCTTTGTCCCCCAATGGATAAAAGTACAAGAAAGTTTTGTCACCACGCCACAGCTAACTGCACCACCACCTGATACGGAACGTGTTAGCAGGAGGCAACATTTCACTAACATGGTGGAACAGTACGTGTGCACACCCCTCCACGTACTGACTGATGGTTCGGCCCCATTCAACTTCTGGGTCTCCAAATTGTCCACGTGGCCAGAGCTAGCCTTTTATGCCTTGGAGGTGCTGGCCTGCCCGGCGGCCAGCGTTTTGTCTGAACGTGTATTCAGCACGGCAGGGGGCGTCATTACAGACAAACGCAGCCGCCTGTCTACAGCCAATGTGGACAAGCTGACGTTCAGAAAAATGAACCAGGCATGGATCCCACAGGACCTGTCTATCCCTTGTGCAGATTAGACATTTATAACTACCTCCCCTTAACCATATATTATTGTACTCCAGGGCACTTCCTCATTCAATCCTCTTTTTATTTTCATTTTACCATTATATTGCGGGGCAACCCAAAGTTGAATGAACCTCTCCTCTGTCTGGGTGCCGGGGCCTAAAAATATCTGACAATGGCCTGTTCCAGTGGTGAGTGACATGAAGCATGATTCTCTGCTATGGGACCTCTCTCCTCTGTCTGGGTGCCGGGGCCTAAAAATATCTGACAATGGCCTGTTCCAGTGGTGGGTGACATGAAGCATGATTCTCTGCTATGACATGAAGCCTGATTCTCTGCTATGGGACCTCTCTCCAATTGATATTGGTTAATTTTTTTATTTATTTTTTAAATTCATTTCCCTATCCACATTTGTTTACAGGGGATTTACCTACATTTTGCTGCCTTTTGCAGCCCTCTAGCCTTTTCCTGGGCTGTTTTACAGACTTTTTAGTGCCGAAAAGTTCGGGTCCCCATTGACTTCAATGGGGTTCGGGTTGAAGTTCGGGTCGAGTTCGGATCCCGAACCCGAACATTTCCGGGAAGTTCGGCCGAACTTCTCGAACATCTAGGTGTTCGCTCAACTCTAATTGTAACATGTCAGACGTCAAAATAGTGTATAGGTTAATTTAACAAAATCTTGCAAATAAGAAATACCATATTGTGTAGTAAAAATGTAAACTGCTTGACACAGCTAAAAAGACACAGCCTAACATTTTCGGAATTGTATTACATTTCAAGTCAGTCAGGGAAGCAAGCCCAACATAAAATTGATAACATTTCTATCTTCTAGATGGCAATTATATAATGAACTGGGCATACAAAACAAACTGAAAGACTAATCATAGTGACTCTGGTATATCGGAGTAGTAAGAATCATGTTAGTGGCTGCCAAACTGACTTTAGAACATAGAAAAACACATATGCCAAGCCCAGATGGTCTGCCCTCCGGCACAGTGGAAAAACCGTAGTCAGATGTAAAGATTTTGTTTCTTTCACTGGATGCTATTCTATCATTGTCATCCAGAAGAACGATACCTCCTGGTGCCTATAAACACATGTATTCACAGTAACCAAAGGACCGAGCAATTTACTAATGATTTCTCAACTGGTATGAACCTGAACTACTGAAACACACACAAATGACTACATCATGATAATGGTGCTGAATTAAAAGATACTGGGCGAAAAGAGATGAATGCATCACATAAAGGTACGGTACCTGCTGTGCTACAAGCATTACTAGGGAAGGGGGAGGGGGATAAATGGTCTTGAATTAGTCAATAATTATTGTCATTTACTTAGAGAAGATTAAAAACTAAAGAAAATGGCATTTCTCTGTAAGCAGAAGGAGCTGTTCCCTGACTATAAACTTCAAGCACATTTGGCCACAGGACAGCAGAACCATCGTTCTACCAATAGTTTTCAATATTGATTTGTGTAGTAACATGCCTAGAGATGCGTGTCTGCCCTGTCGCCCTCATCCAAGACTCCAGAATCATTACTTCACAAAGATTCAGTTCACTGCATAGCCCCGTACCTAAATTCCCAGGCTTGATGGGGCCCAACCTTGGCACCTAACACAGGGGCCCACTCCCTGCCAGCATTTCATCCTCTTACTCAGTGTCTCACAACTGATAGGTGTCACACGCTGCAGTTCGTTCTTCCTGCCTAGCAAAAGAAACTGGCATTCTTCTGGAGTAGCAAGGAAACCTGGCATCAGGACATTGTATTAGGGCTTGGGACTCCCCTCTATGAGCTAAAACTGAGAGCTGCTTTGTATGAGCATCCCTGACTCAGTCAGACTTAGGTCACCCTTCTGTTACAGGGACAGCCATTCATCTGAAATGAAATACCTGTCTGGATGTGGATGGTCGAGGCGTCCCCCTGTTTTCTGGAGATGTTGAGAGAACATCAGCTGATGACTCCAGCGGCCACATTTTCAGTGAACAAGGAGTGAAGGAGTGACAGCAACTAACTTAGGGGTTTGCTACGAGGTCTGAAATAATTTAGGGTTCTGGTCAGAGGTTAGAATACATTTCTTGGCTTGGTTTGGGTCTGAATTAATTCATAGGTCAGGTCTGGGGTCTCAATTATATATACAGCAAGCTGTAATGCACAGTGTGCTCTGACAGCTTTTTCCTGCTTCCAGTACATCAACTTCAGAACTGAATGTTCACTTGTCACCTTATATGTATAATCCATAATTAATACTGACACAATATAATGTTATTCAGTTCACCTACGGTATGTGGTTCCAATGTTATGGCTGATCGCTGTGTAATGTACTGTGTACCGCAGTTGGGCAGCCATATAGCAGAGCTAGTTTTCATTGCAACTTTAATTCTGATGCCCTTTCCTTAGGTGAGGCCATCAGTGCTTGATTTCTTGGAGTCTGCCATGTCCCCTTCATAGTATACACAGGCACAATGCACAGCCCCTTTCTGCAGACCATGCCCAATTCTAATAGGCCACACATCCTTTTCATGACATGGCACTGCCCCCTCGGTGTACATTTGGGTGCCAGAGCTGCATCTGATCCCACACACAGGTTCATGGAGGACTGTAGTATGGGAAGTGCCAGAATGCTTCCGTGATGCCCAGGAGATTTGCCAACTCATGCAATAGATCTCTCCATTTGTCCGGAGCCTCCCGGATATTCTTCTTTTTTCTTTTCTTTTTGCTTTTTATCTCAAATACAGAATTAAATTAAACATATCGCAAAAAAAGTTAAATACAAAAGCAGAGAAATAAAATTTTTGAAAAAGAGTCTCTTAATGGCTTGGATAATAAAAGCATCACAAAGTTACAGATTTTTAAAACTAGGCTCTGTCAGGAAGGTGAAAAATAACAGGAACGGGATGAAATCCATCTAGTGGGATTAATAATAATGGATTATTTACGGCATAGTGAAATAAAAAAAAATGTTTTCCTTTAACCATATGTACCTTGCTATACACAGAAAAGGTTGAAGTATTTCAGGGGAAAAAGAGCAAAAGTATGGACACTTATAAGAAATTTAATTTGTATCAACCCTACTAACACTTTACAACCTCACAGTCGCACACATCAGTTGTACTGCACTCAGGGTTCAGGCTGTTGTGTGCTCCTCTAGTCCCAGGCTGTAGAGAACAGAGAGCTGCTGATTGGTGGATTAGAATCTGATCAACCAATCAGCACTGCCCCTCAGAAACATGAATGATAATTGCGGTTACCAACTGACATTCCTGGTTGCCGGCTGCAGGAGGAGGAAGATCTTTCCCAGCTCTGCTGCATCACATCCCCCTCTGTCTGCAAGAGAGAAGCATCCGTGTGTCTGTAGTGAAGTCTGCGACCCCTCTTTAGATCATGGTAAGTTCTGACATTGCAGGAGGGGGATCATTACTGTACCAGGGAACTGTATGGGAGGATTTATGTGTATGAAGAGGTTCATCTAAACCACTGCATAAGACGAGCGGAGCTTGTTCATAGCAGCCAATAAGGTTCCAGCTTTCAGACCACTTGGAAAGTGCCTTTGGTTCATCTATTCACTGCCCCCTTCATCGTACTGGTCACTTCCCACCCCAATTTACAGATCACTGCCTTATCTTACAATTCACTTCCATATATTACTGGTCACTGTCCTAACTCACTGGTTATTACCCTACCTTACTGGTCTCTATCCGCCCTATTTTACTGCTAACTGTCCTATCTTCAATTCACTGAGATTGATGATGTAGAACACCAAAGAAGATATGTTGGGAATTATGAGTTATCTCAATGTCCTGTTTTTGGGTATGGTCATGAATCAGTAAAATCTGTTTTTTGATACTACAATTGGGGTTATGGATGATATTTATTGTGGGTGACTCTCACAATTTACCCATAATTAATTACTGTATCGCCCATTATCGTATGTATCAGTGATCTTAATAGTCTGACATTTCCACTGTCCTGTCTTACTGGTCATTACCCTATCTTACTGGTTATTATTCATCCTATCTTACTGGTCTCTGTCCTATCTTACTGCTTATTATCTCCCCTATCTTCCTGGATGCTGCTCTATCTTACTGGTTAATGTTCCAACTATGTCACTGTCACTGGTCACACAAACAATAGCAACCATGATAACACCAAGGTAAGGAGAGGCGATGATTAAGGCTACTTTCAAACTGGCGTTTTGGCTTTCCGTTTGTGAGATCCGTTCAGGGCTCTCACAAGCGGTCCAAAACTGATCAGTTTTGCCATAATGCATTCTGAATGGAAAAGGATCCGATCAGAATGCATCAGTATGCCTCAGTTTGCCTTTGTTTCGTCTCCATTCTGCTTTGGTGTCCGTCTGACAAAACTGAGCCACAATGTAAGTCAATGGAGACGGATCCGTTTTCTATGACACAATCTGGCAAAATAGAAAATGGATCCATCCTCCATTGACTTTCAATGGTGTTCAAGACGGATCCGTCTTGGCTATGTTAAAGATAATACAAACGGATCCGTTCAGAACGGATGCAGACGGTTGTATTATCTGAACAGATACATCTGTGCAGATCCATGACGGATCCGCACCAAACGCGAGTGTGAAAGTAGACTAATTATTAAGTCCACTGCTTTTGGTAGTTCACAGCACAAGGAGAGATTTATCATTCCTGTACACCAGAAAACTGATAAACAAAAGTTGCAAATTCTGTTTAAAATGTTTGTAAATGGCGTTTTACTGCCAGCCTCTTAATTTTTTGAAAGGGGTGGACTTAGATATTAGCCCCAGAAGATTTACTTGATGTATGCCAGTTTTCTGCTGTAAAAGATGACTGAAATCTATGGCAGCTGTGAGCTGGCCAAGAATTCATTCAAGGCGCATAGACTGTCAGAGGATGCACTTAATTTGTAACCAGGCGTGAACTTCATGATAAATTAAATGCATCCCCCCTGCTCTTGATAAATTTCCCCTGAGATGTTTAGTGAGTGGAAAACAACTCCAAACATGTTCTGACAGTTGCTGGCTATTATGGGATGACGGGAGTTGTATTTCTACAGCAGCACTTGCTGAGCCAGAGGTTGGAGACCATTGTTCTAGAAATTGAAATAATTTCTTGCATCAATCGTTATCAGGGTTTTGTTTTATTTCTAGTTTACATCAAATTTTATATTTCTTCTCTATTGCCTCCACAATTGCCTGGAAATTATTTATATGTTGTATTCTTCCTTGCAGGTGTGCACATGTCCATTTTGTAGGAAGGATGACATCACAGCTACAGAGTTGACCGTCTGATAGCCTAGCTTGACTGACCACCTCTCCTGAAGACCCCCTCAGTCGAGTGGAGGACATCATCTCTGAAAGAGGGTTCCACAGATGCATCCTAGCAGTTTGAGCACCACTCCTACAAGGGTCAATGCCCTGAGTGATTTCACTGGGGAATTACTCCAGGATGGTACTTGTGTTGGGATGGACCTCTGGCTGACTATCATCATTCTATAAGATAATGATGTAGGTGTGTGCTATCAATAACCCCATAAAGATATGTGAATGTTTAGATTAAATGGCTACTATCAGACAACCAGGAATGGATGTCTAACATCCCATGATCTATGCAGCTTATCTGGATACTTCATGCAGTACGGGAAGTCTAAGTGGCCATTTATGGACAGGTAGGAAAGATAGTTAGCTAACAAATGAGAAATGCATATATGAGTGATAATGTAATGATCAAAAGAGGAAAAAATGTGGCAAGAAAGAATTAACTCTGATTTCTTGTATCAATCATTATCAGGGTTTTGGTTCATGTCTGGTTTCTTTCCACTTTCCTGCTTCTCCTCTATTATATAACATTCAATTATTGCCTGGAAATGATTAATATGTTATATTCCTAGTTGAGGGCGTGGATATGTCCATTTTGTAGGAAGGATGACATCACAGCTACAGAGTTGACCGTCTGATAGCCCAGCTCGACTGCCCACCTCTCCTGAAGACCCCTCAGCTTTTTGAGAGTTGGGTGGAGGACATCATCTCTGAAAGAGGGTCCCACAGATGCACCCTAGCAGTTTGAGCACCACTCTTACAAGAAGAGTCAATGCCCTAAAAGCGTGATTTCACCGGGGATTACTCCAGGGTGGTCCTTGTGTTGGGATGCATCTCTGGCTGGCTGTCGTCATCCTTTTAGGTAGATAATGAAGTGTGTGCTGTCAATAACCCCATAAAGAAGCGGAATGTTCAGATGAAATGGCTACTATGAGGTTTTCAGGAAGGGATATCTAACATCCCATGATGTATACAGCTTACCTAAATACTTAATGCAGTACATGCAGTTTAAGGGGCCTTTTCTAGATGGCTAGGACAGATAGTTGGCTAACAAATCAATGAGAAAAGCATATATGAGTGATAATGGAATGATCAAAAGAGGAGAAAATGTGGCCGGAAAGAATTAACTCTGATTTCTTGTATCAATCATTATCAGAGTTTTGGTTCATGTCTGCTTTCTTTCCACTTTCCTGCTTCTCCTCTATTGATATAACATTCAATTATTGACTGGAAATGATTAATATGTTATATTCCTAGTTGAGGGCGTGGATATGTCCATTTTGTAGGAAGGATGACATCACAGCTACAGAGTTGACCGTCTGATAGCCCAGCTCGACTGCCCACCTCTCCTGAAGACCCCTCAGCTTTTTGAGAGTTGGGTGGAGGACATCATCTCTGAAAGAGGGTCCCACAGATGCAACCTAGCAGTTTGAGCACCACTCTTACAAGAAGAGTCAATGCCCTAAAAGCGTGATTTCACCGGGGATTACTCCAGGGTGGTCCTTGTGTTGGGATGCATCTCTGGCTGGCTGTCGTCATCCTTTTAGGTAGATAATTATGTGTGTGTGTGTTGTCAACAACTCCATAAAGATGTGTGAATGTTCAGATGAAATGGCTACTATGAGGCGGCCAGGAATGGATGTCTAACATCCCATGATCTATGCAGCTTATCTGTATACTTCATGCAGTACAGGCAGTCTAAGGGGCCTTTTCTAGACAGGTAGGATAGATAGTTAGCTAATAAATCATTGAGAAATACAAATGTGTGATAATGTAATGATCAAAATGGTGAAAAACGTTAAAGAAATAAATCATTTTTGATATCCTGCCTGCCTGTAATCTAATTTCATTCATATTAATAATATATTCTGTTGTGCTTGAGAAAATTATACTTATATACACATAAAAACTTTTTTAACAAGAAGACCTCATATCTTGAGGACCCGTCGAGCCTACCATCAACACCCCCACATTCCAAGAAGACAAGGACACATATCTCTTGAATTTGACTGCTCGCATTCTAATAAATTGTTTACCATGTTCAATACTACATGCTCTTTGCATGCTGTATGTGACTATATTGTAATCTTACAATATATTGCCATATTACTTTATTGTAATCCCCTGTGGGGACCCTTAAAATGAGTGGAGAATCAATTCTACTTTAACTAGATGATCGCGTTAATTGTCTTATGAAGAATGCCTTCATTAAACTGGGCAATGTTAACCAGTTGTTGACTGCCCATTTATATACATCTGGGGGGGGGGTGTTGCATTTAACTACACAAGGACATTTCTGAGTGTCCTTGCAAAGTTAGGATACTTTCACATCTGCACTTTCACTTTCAGCTATTGAGATCCGTCATAGGATCTCAAAAGTGGGGGAAACGCTTCAGTTTTGTCCCCATTCATTGTCAATGGGGACAAAACTGAACTGAAGGGAACAGAGTGCACCAAAATGCATTCCGTTCCGTTTCATTGTGTTCCAATGACGCACACAAAAACACTGCAAGCAGAGCTTTTGAGTGCGTCCTGGGATGCAGAGCAAGACGGATCCGTCATGACTCACAATTGTGACAGATTCGTTTTCTCTGACACAAAAAAAAAGATCCGCCCCCCTTGACTTACAATGGTTTTAGAGACAGATCCGTCATGGCTATTTTAGAGATAATACAATCGGATCCGTTCGTAATGGATGCAGAAGGTTGTATTATCATAACGGAAGCGTTTTTGCTGATCCATGATGGATCCAGCAAAAATGCAGATGTGAAAGTAGCCTTAGCAGTTGCAAGGACATCATGCAGCTGCAGAAGCAGTATTCCCCCTTAGCTGGGGCTAATATGTTGGCCTCTGTTACAGGAGAAATCCGCAATTAAAAGAAATCTTAAAAAAAAAATAAAAAAAAAATGTATAAAAATTATAAAACACCACCAATGAGGGGCATTGCTGGGGTCTCAAAAGATCAAGGGCCCAAGCCCCAATGCATATGGCTCCAGTCGACACCCCACCGCTCGCACTAGCACTAAAGATTTTAGGCTACTTTCACACTTGCGATAGCAGGGTCCGGCAGGCATTATAGTGATTGGGGCCGGAGCAGACTTCTGGTGGCATGGTGGGCTAGCGTTAGCACGGATCCGGCAGGCTGTTCCCCCACTGGAATAGAATGCCGGACCCTGCTACCGCAAGTGTGAAAGTAGCCTTAATTGCTTTACTTGCTGCATAGACACTATCAAACATACAGGACTATACAGCAGCACATACTGCTCACATCCAGAGCCTCCCAGGTGACGTCTACTCTGATGTAGATGTTTTCTTTCATCTTCTCCTACACAACTTATTTCAGCCGTGCCCCATCTCTGCAGAGATTAACGCATAGACATCTTAGGTTCCTCACTTTTCTATCATTCTCCCAATCCTCAAGCCCCACAATATTTATCTTGCTGCTCTCTGTGCTCCCCAATACCCCCAAATACTATCCAGAAGAAATAATAGTGCCAAAGACATAGTTCCCCCTATAGTAATTGTGCTCCTCAAAGCCCCACCAATAATAATTCCCTTCATTAGTAATAGAGCACCCTACAGTGCCCCTGTTATAGGACATATCAATTATTAATATTTGGGATTTAATATTAATAATTAATATAAAAAAATAGGCAACTACTACTGACTCTGCCTACTTCCTATCTCTATCTCTCTGTTCCTTTACCTTTCTGAACTGTGTGTCTGTACTGAACTACAGTGGCGGCGACTGAAAACTATATACGGTATTATGATTAAATAAATTTATTAAAACTACAAAGTTTACAGCCTATTATTTTCTACTATGTATATATTTATACACATGAACTGTAAATATATATATTTATACACACACATATATATATATATATATATATATATATATATATATATATATATATAATATACACGGGGGGGGGGGGCATGGCCTGGACTGGGAGCGCAATAACTGCTTAGCTCAAGAGCTCCCTTCAGGCATCCTGCAAAAGCGACTTATAAAGCAGTGGCTCACCAAAAACTTGGCAACCATCAACCCCTTTAAGAACCCCACTCCACAAAAGATGCCCAAGCGGGGTAAGAAAGAAGCTCCTAAGCTTCTTACAGCTTTTTTTCGACGGCAAACAATGGAGCTGGCAATCCCGCCACCGCGAGACAGGCGGAAATGGAGTCCATGAAATCCAAAATGGCGGACCAAGAATACCGCAACCGGCGGAACAATGTAAAATTCCGCGGCATTCCAGAATCCGTATCACCAGCCAACTTGGTCAAATTTCTCCAGAAACTGATCATCACTACACTCCATGCTACAGATACGGATGTAATTATTGAAAGGGCCCACAGGCTACCAAAGCCTAAATCTCTCCCTGACTCAGTACCAAGGGATACAATTGCACGTATCCACTTTTATCACATAAAGGAGCAGCTCATGCAGGCGGTGAGAAAGAAAGGCAAGCTACCTGACCCCTTCCAAGAGGTAACACTCTTTGAAGACCTCTCGCAGCCGTAGTGGGGCTTCCCAAAGAAGTTTATCATGACCAAAAATGGAGATCAGCACCTCATCACCTCCCTAGAAAAAGGACTGCATTTACTGCAAAGTTGGGGGCTACACCATCCAGATGCCGTCTCGCCTAAATTCCCCATACAGCCGTCTAGGATACCTATAGAGTGGCTATCCACATCACGGGACACGTGAGGCCTTCATACTGTATTCCAAAATGCAGGACACTATTTTATGATTCATTAAACTATCCCCATGTGTAACTCCCCAGACTTGTGTTACGAAACTCTTTTACCCCGCTACAATCTGCTAAGAGAATTAACTTTGTCATCTGATGTAATTTTACATAATAACCTCACAACTGTGCATTATAAGCCTTGTTAAATGTATATTGTTGTAATTCTTCATGTTTACCAGCAGGTGGCAGCAATGTTCTGGCAAGGAGCTAGGTTCAGTTTAGTATTTCTGAGCTGGAATAGTTCATTCCAGCTTGGCTCCCCCCTCTGTAAGCAGAGTGGACTGTGTCCATATCCTTACAACAACAACCATAAGAGTATATATAATTCATAATTCCATCAATATAAAATATATATTTATTGATAATTTTTAAAAGAGTGTACAAAACACTGTCATAAACAACATAAAGTACGAGTTTCCAAACTTGTGGCTTTATTGCACAAGTAATTTGACGCTATAGATGTGGTACTACAACTTTGGAAACTCGTACTTTATGTTGTTTATGACAGTGTTTTGTACACTCTTAAAAATTATCAATACAAGACAGATTCATTCATTGATATTAGAGTTTGATAATAAATTGCTATTAGGTGGGGCAGCAAATATTTATTACCTTTTTAACCCCTTCAGCCACTGTGACATACTGTACATCACAGTGGCTGAGGGCTTGTATGGTGCGGGCTGCTGCAGTGCCCCCTCTCTATACGCAGCGGGTGGCGGCTATTATACAGCAGGCACTGGCCACAAGGAACAGCGATCAGATGCTGCAATCAAAAGCGAGCATGGCATTTGTGAGATAAGGCAGAGGGATGCGGCTCCCTCTGTCTTCCAATCAGGACCCCTGCAGTGAAATTGTGGGGCTCCAATCGGTTACCATGGGGGGTAGGGTGGGGGGGAGATGTTAAACGTTATTGCTGAAATAGTTACAAAGAAATTAATTTAAAAAAGTAAATAAGTTTAAACCACCCCCTTTTCAAAATAAAAATATATATACACAATAAAAAATACACTTTGGTATCGCCACGTCCAAAAAAGTCTCAACTATTAAAATATAAAAATATTCTTCCTGCGCAGTGTACAATGTAATGAAAAAAATAAAAATAAATAACGTGATGCGCCATTTTTTGGTCATCTTGTCCCCCCCCCAAAAAAAATTTGAACAGTGGTCAAATAGTTGTATGCCCTCCAAAGTGGTACCAGCTACAGTTCGTCCTGCAAAAAACAAATGGCAATGCAAAGAAAATTTAGATTTGTTTCAAAAGGTTTAATTTTTTAAAAGTAAAAAAAATTAAAAAATACAAGTTTGTAATGCTGTATTCGTTTTGAGCCGCAGAACAACAATGTCATATAATTTTTAGTGCACAGTGAACGCCACGAAAATATGAAAACCCCAAAAACCTTGATGGAATTGTGGGTTTTTTCAATTTAACTCCGCAAATAATTTTTCCCCCCGTTGGTGCCATTAAATTGGCAATTTATCCCGTAAAAAATAAGCCATCATATAGCTATGTGAAGGGAAAATTATAGCTATTGGAAAGTGGGGAGGAAAAAACAAAAATGGGCCCGGTACTTAAGATTCTCCAGGCAAAAGTGATTAAGTAGAGAACCACCTAACCCCATTAACAAAAGTAGCACAGTCATTCTGACATCAACAATGGAAAACTGAGATGCACCTAGGGTACAGCCACATGGTCATGCAGCGGCTGAGAAGTGCGGCCCTATTCAAGTAAGGCTAGTTTCACACTAGCGGCAGGGGACTCCGGCAGGCTGTTCCAGCGGGTGAACAGCCTGTCGGATCCGTCCTGCCGCTAGTTCACGTGTGCCCCCGGACTGCCGCTCTGTCCCCATTGACTATAATGGGGGCGGAGTTCCGGCGGCAGCACGGCAGAGCAGCGGCCGGACTAAAAGTACTGCATGCATCCGGAGCCAATCCGTCACACTTGTGTTAAAGAGGCCTTACTGTGTAGGCTGAGTAGGCTTGTGTGAACGCTCGCCTTATCAACCGCCTCACCTACCATTTTTTTTTTTTAACAACTCTATCAAAATAGTGAAAAAACAGTAAAAGGTAGCAGTGGTTTATTCAGTATATAGCATCTACTTGGCACAGCACAAGTTACTATGCAATTAGCGAGCCTACGATGTACCACCTAATGGAATAGATTTGGCATAAGTTGTACTACCTACCTAACTGGTGCACTCAAGTAATTAGTGCACCTAAGTTATACTAATCTATTAGTGGGTTTAGTTTTATAATCTGATTGGTATGGCAGACGTTGTACTACCTAATTAGTGCAGCACAAGTTAGGGTGCTGGCACACAGTGCAGTTCTTACATGTATTCAGGATGCAGTTTTTTTTATTATAGTTAGCTGAAATAAACTAAAATTCCCACTATGCAGAAGACCAGAGAGTTTAACGAGGATGCTAAACTGGCTACATTGAAAACTGCATCCTAAATGCATGACAGAAGTGCACTGTGTGCCAGAACCCTCACACTATGTAGTTCGTGCTCCCAACTAGGGATTGACCGATTATCAGAGTTACCGATATTATCAGCCGATATTCATGATTTTCAAAGCCATCGGTATCGGCATCTAAGCTTGGCGATAATGCGTCCAGTGCGCCATCACAGAACATGAGCGCGCTTCTGTCAGCGCGCTCATGTTCCCTCAGCAGCACAGGGGAGAAAGAGTCACTCTCTCCCCCCCTGTGCCGCCGCTGCCAATAAGGGGAGGCGGGAGGGGCAGGCGCACTGCGCCACCAATGATAATTAACGTCTAATACAAATACAGGAGGCGGTACTAAGCCTATATGAAAGGAAGCTGCGATTGGCGGCAGTTAACCCCTCAGGTGCCATACCTGAGGGGTTAAAGGGGTTGGCCAACATACGAAAAAAAAAAAAAAAATAATGGCCCCAGATAATAACTAAAGCCAAGAGGTATTAGTATAATGAGAGATATACTGTGTATGTATAATTTTTCTAATGTGTTCAGCATAGTATGCTCCCATAGATGACAGTCTGTGTGGGTGGAGCAGCAGCAAAGTGAAAGTAAAAATCCCAGCATGCGTCACAGCAAGCATCTTCAGAGGAGTGGTCACATGACATCCCTGGCCAACTGTGATACCATAGTAACAGCAGCACCTCAGGTGTCATTTCATCACAGACAAGTCAGCATAATGATGAGAATCATACAAATTTTCTAGATGAATACCACATTAGCAGTTCCATATTACTAAATTCTCTCCTATGTAGGGTCAACTGTGAGTGACAGGCTGAGCTAAATACAAACAGAAGCGCTCTTCCTTCCTCTCCAGTAGCGCTGAATCCTGTCAAAGAAGGAAATATATACTAAATATATATACAAAAAGTTAGGCTACTTTCACACTAGCGTTATTCTTTTCCGGCATTGAGTTCGGTCGGCGGGGCTCTATGCTGGAAAAAAAATAGATCAGTCATATCCCCATGCATTCTGAATGGAGAGAAATCCGTTCAGTATGCATCAAGATGTCTTCAGTTCAGTCTTTTTGACTGATCAGGATGGAGAGAATACCGCAGCATGCTGCGGTATTATCTCAGTCCTAAATTCTGTCAGACATGCAGGAATGCCGCATTAAAAATACCGCAACGTCGGATCCGGCATTTCGGTCTGCGCATGCTCTGACCGCAAAAAACGCTGGATCCTTTTTTTCCGGATGACACCTGAGTAACGGATCAGGCATTTCAATGCATTTGTCATACGGATTAGGATCCAGATCCGTCTGACAAATGCCAACAGTCTGCATGCGTTTTGACAGATCCGGCAGGCAGTTCCGGCTTCCGGACGTCACTAAGTTAGAGCGCTGTAATCTCGCAGCTAGCGCATACGCAGTTCATTCCCTGAGGCTGATGCCAGCACAGGGAAGGAACAATAAGCCGGCACTGACATGCGGCGTACTCGCGCATGCGCAAGATTACGGCGCTCTAACTTGGTGACCTCCGGGAGCAAGGAGGAGATTCGGAGGATGCAGGCGGTGCTGGGCTCACAGTGGGTGTGGATCTGCGCCCATGATGCGTACGGTCGGGGGTTCCAAACAGATGCGTCTTGTAGATGTGTCCGTACTTTCAGCGCTTCTGTTGCAGTAGTGGTGGTACAGCACAAGTCCCAGCAAGCCACAGCAGCACAGAACCTCTGCATGCAGTCATCAGCTAGAATGGCTGCTTGCAGGGAAGTTCAGCCTCTTCCTGTGCAGCTATAGCGCTGCCATTGGCTGGAGCAATGTTCCAGCCAATCGCAGCGCTGGCAGGGGACCCAAAACACTGGTGTCCCCTGCCTCACCTCGGAAGTGACCTGTGCTGACCAGTTCAGCACCAGCCACCGTCCCCTGACCTCCTCCCGACCCTCCCCACAGCTGCTGACAGCTTCCTGGGCTGCGATGAGACCAACACATTGATCAGCCAATTGCAGCGCTTGGAGCTGCAAGGGGGTGGATCGGCACCATGCTGCTCTTTCCTGGCATGGCCTGGCCTGCTAGTAAGAGCAGCCATGGTGCAGCGATTCCACCCCGATCTTCCCCCAGAGACCCACAGACCTCATGAAGTACATGTACGTCATGGGTCCTTAAGGGGTTAAAACAGCACACAGCAACTATGGTGCTTGCGAGCAGCCGCCATATTTAAATACCCACCCACCGAGGTATATTTACGTTGGGTGGTCAGGAAGGGGTTAAAACATTGTACAGGAAGTCCCCTTGTAGCAGTAAACACTCCTCCTCACTGATCCGCAGGGCGGTGTAATGTGCGTTTATGTTAGACCATTGTTGGTGTCGAAGGCAGTGAGCTTTGGAGGCTTCATCCGAAGTCGCTTCGTTCAAAACTTCGGAGTAATACTGTACAGTGATTCGTCTCCGTACTGTATTAGAATGTATGGGCTCCAAGGAGCCGAAGTAAGTTATTCACGAAGTTGCGCGAGACTTCATTGAATAACTCAGGTAGTTGATTTTTAAAGTGGAAAAACACTTTAAAACTTGAAACTGAACTCGGCTTCGGTTCAGAGATACTAGACGGGACAGAAACAGAGTTCTGTTTCAAGTTTTGAAGTGTTTTTACAGTTTAAAAATCTACTACCTGAGTTATTCAATGAAGTCTCTCGCAACTTCGTGAATAACTTACTTCGGCTCCTCACGGCCCATACATTCTAATACTGTATGGAGACAAATCACTGTACAGTATTACTCCGACGTTCTGAACGAAGAAACTTTGGATGAAGCATCTGAAGCTCGCTTAGCTTAACACTGACCATTACAGACGCCTGCGTCCGTCTCTATGCACAGCTACAAGCGCCTAGAATACAGAAGAACTGCAATAAAATAAAAATAGAAAAAATAAAGAAATTTAAAATATATAGATTTTTTTTGTTTCAACAATATGTTTTTATTAAAAACTGTCAAACCCGCAGCTTTCACTTTGACTTGTACAGTAGAAAATATATAAGAATAAATATCGGGTGCGGAGAACATACAAAAAATTTGTTCTATTCAGTAAAACATGTCACATACAACGTGGCCTCCCCAGATAGCAGCCCGAGAATAAAATCCCCCGCATACAATATTACTCGGCCCCCCTGCACACAATATTACACAGTGCCCCCCCATACAATATTACTCGGCCCCCCTGCACACAATATTACACATTCCCCTGCACACAATATTACACATTCCCCTGCACACAATATTACACATTCCCCTGCACACAATATTACACATTCCCCCCCCCCCCCCATACAATATTACTCGGCCCCCCTGCACACAATATTACACATCCCCCCCCCATACATTACTAATCCCGCTGCACACAATATTACACAACACCGCCCCCCCCCCATACAATATTACAATGCCAGGGTAAGGGAATCTGAGGTTTTCTGACAGAACACCCCCACCTCAGCATACAGTTCTCCACCCCCCCCTCCCCCTCAGCACGTCCACAGCACACACATGTACCTCCTGCACTGACAGACACTCTCTCCCTCCTCTATTAGCAACGAGCAGCCATCCGTGACCTGCTCTGCAAATAGCCCGAGCTCTCCAGCTTCCGACCCTTCATTTTGCGCTGCTGATTCAGAGTCACGTGAGTGACTCAGTGACGTCTGAAGGTCAGTTTCTTGTCTGGAGTTTAGCCCCTTAGTCCGTTTCGTGTCTGGAGTTTAGCTAAGTAAATAAAATAAGGGGCCACATTGAGGGCTGCAGGGGGGAGGATCGTGGAATCGTGCGGCCAATTTTCCCGTCCGCTAAGTCAAGAAAATAATAAGGCACATTGAGGGCTGCAGGGGGGGGAGAATCGAGGAATCGCACGCCCGATCTTCTCCTCCGCTAAATAAAGAAAATAAGAAGGCACATTGAGGGCTGCAAGGGGAGGGAGGATCGGGGAACAGCACGCCCGATCTTGTCCTTCGCTAAATAAAGAAAATAATAATAAGGCACATTGAGGGCTGCAGGGGGGGGAGGATCGGGGAATCGCACGCCCGTCTTCCTGCCCGCTAAGTAAAGAATATAAGGGGGCACATTGAGGGCTGCGGGGGGGGGGGGGGGGGCATTATATCTAAATTTTAGACGGTTCTGATCTCCACAGTCACGAACTGTGGAGATCAGAACCTTTCCTCCGTGCACTTTGTGACAAGCTGGGTGGCTGCTGTAGGTAGGATGGTACTGGCACAGTTTACCTCACAGGGGATCCGCTCCTACCAGGCTCCCACTCAGAAGTCTGACACATACAAGCAGAGTAGGAGCAGGGAGCGCGCCTGAGGTAGGGGCTGACTGGGCATGCACATTTACACAGTAGGCATGGATGGAGCTTCTCCATGTCTCGTGCAGCCATGGACGGACTGGCTACACATCAGAGCGGAGCTCAGGGGGTGTGGCTTCAGATTGTTCAAAAAATAGGCATATCTCTTAAAGACCTATATTAGGAAATGTCCTTTTTCCCTGCCTCCCACACAGTTGCTGAAAATACATGGAGAGTGGCCAACCCCTTTGATCGCAGCTCCATTGATTCTGCGCCGACACACGCGCCTCCTGTATTAAACGTTAATTATCATTGGTGGCGCAGTGTGCCCTTCACCCCACCCCCGAGTATTAAAATCATTGATGGTCACCTCCCCTCCTCCTCATTGGTGGTGCAGTGGCAGCTTATGATCGGAGCCCCAGCAGTGTAATCCTGGGGCTCCGAACAGTTACCATGGCAGCCACAACGCTACTGAAGCACTGGCCGCCACTGGCCGCCATGGTGTGCACAAAGCAGCAGGGAGTGTAAGATCATATTCACCCTAATAGAGCTTTATTAGGACAAGAAATGAAAATATCCCAGGTTCTAGCCCCTAAGGGGGGAAATGGTTAATAAATAAACAGTAAAAAAAAAAAAAAAAAAAAAAAAGAACACCAAAATATTAAGTATAAATCACCCCCTTTCCCAACTTTACATATAAAATATATAAACAATAAATAAACATATCACATATTGCCACGTCCGAACTATTAAAATACACATATATAAAATCTCCTATGTGGGTGACCAGTTACAGAAATTATTATTTTTTTTTTTCAAAAATGAAAATGCACAGAATGTCAGGATAAATTATCGGCTAATGGCCTGAAAGTTCACAGGTTATCGGTATCTGCTCTAAAAAAAAAATCTATATCGTTCGATCCCTACTCCCAACTACCTAATTGGTTAAGTACAAATTGTACTACGTAATTTATGTGTCCAAGTTATACTACCTTATTAGTGCAGCACAAGCTGTACTATGTAACTAATGTCCAAGTTGGGAAGAAGCAAACTTTAATTTTTTGATAAACTCCAAAAAAAAAAAAATAGTTGTCATGTAAGGTTGGCATTGATTAAAAAAAAAAAAAAGTGCAGGAGACACCTTCATAAAAAAACTAAAATTATATTTGCATACCTGACTTATTCCCGCGGAGGAAACCTTATATGATTGCAATTTCTGCTTCAGCAACTCAGGGTCACTGTGTCTGAAAGGACAACCTAAAAGAACAAATAAAATAGAAGATTATTTACCCAAGATATGAACTATACAACACTGCTAATGCTTCCTATACTAAGTTACTACTAATTACCTAAAAACCCCATAGTGATAAAACGGGAGTTCATTCTTCAAGCTTGTAACTGCTGCATTGTTTTTCTTCTGACAATACGTATTATGTGTTTATTAGAGCATCACAGATTTAAGATTTCTAGGGAACACTATAAAAGTAGTAGAAAACAACATTCACTTCCTACAAACTATACTCATTAGTTCAGTGCATGTTAACCATGGTGTAAGAAGATTCTCATTGTAAATGACAACTAATACCAATTGTTCCTTCCAAGGCTTCACATTAGTTACAGACTGTAATCCCAGTTCAATTTCTGGGATAAAATTAGCAGTGGTGTAGCCCAAGGCTCAATGCTGTATTTTTATTTAATTTTTTTGCACACTTACCATGATAGTCGCCTTGACTTGGTGGGTTTGACAGAATTATTTTCATGCAACTGTATGGTGTATAATCAGTTCTCTTTCCCTCCTTTCCATAGTTATGGCGAATGGAATAAGAATACGTTTTGTCAAACTGAAAATAAAATAGAAAACGAGATATTACCAAGAGGTAAAAAAAGACCTTAAAAAACATACTTCAGGATAACAATGTTACAGAATATATGAGAAATACTAATAAAACCACATACCACATGCTTAGTATAACTAGTTCAGGAGGTTAAAACTTAGCATACACTTGGGGTATGTTCCCCAGCGGCAGTTATGCTGCAGAAATTATGTGACTGTCCCATTCATCTCAATATGGTTTGCAAGAACCCATGCCCATGTTCCATACACCACCCCATTCACATGTATGGAACAGATTTTCAACTCTGCCACATGTGAACATACTCTTATATAGTAGGTTCACCTACTGGTTAAAGGGGTTGTCAGTTTCTTTTTTATGTTGATGACCTATCCTCAGGATAGATCATCAATACGAGAGCGGTGGGGGTCTGACTCCTGCCCCCCTCCCACCGCCAGCAGTTTGAGTCAGCACTTGTATGAACGCTGCCTTCTCTTCTCTGTTTTCCTGCAGTGGTGAGAAGATGTAATTACACCTCCATCGTCCCTATTCACTTGCATGGGATTGATCTGTCCTATTCAATTGAATAGGAAAGAGCCGTCCTATAGAAGCGAATGGGTGAGCAGGTGTAATTATAACTACGCCGTCCGATTCACTTCTATGAGATGGCTTCTTCCTATTATAGGACAGAGCTATCCCAATGAAGGCACTTCCATTCCGTGGCCCCGCAAAAAAATAGAACATGTCCTATTCTTGTCCGCAGACACGGACAAGAAAAAGGCTTTCTATTATAGTGCCGGCCATGTGCGGTCCGCAAAACAGTTGCAGACGTGTGAATGGACCCTTAACGAGCAAAAAAAAAACATTTAAGTAGAAAAAAGCATAAATCGTAATACCTTTAGAAAAGCAAATATATGGCATGCATTATCATATCTAACACTATCCATTCAGAAAATAATTGCCAAAACGTGTGTCTAATGATTTTATGTAAATGATGATGGGGAAGGCTGCTGTGAGCGAGGACACCCCTTGTCAACATATTGCTTCCCCTACTAATACTAGTCAGAGGACTGGAGGACCGGGGTACACTTCAGAAAATGTGGAGTCATACTTCATACATGCTCATTTTCCATAGATCTTCTGGAACAGTCAGGATAGCCTGTCCCCGAATCGCAGTCTATGAATATAAAGTCCCTGCTTATTTAGCCTCCACCACGTACGTTCTAATACCGTTGCAAAATACTAAAAGGTTCATAAAAACAAACTTATTTATTTTTTACACTTAAAGGGGCTACTCCATAATTAATGCAAAAAATGAACTTCACATGGATCCAGAGATCTCTCCATTCATTCATTGTTCTGCTAGATTTATATCAGGCTGGCAGCTCAGAGGATGTGTCCATTTTTTCCACCACAGATTTCCAATCCGCTTGAGAAGTGGCATGTTACTTCTTTAAAGTGGATTTTAGTTGCATTCCCCATTGTGTTAAAGGGGTATTCCAGTAGTTAAAAGTTATCCCTTAGGCTACATGCACACGACCGTGGATACGCAAAACACAGATAGCGTCCGTGCACGTTCCGCAATTTGGGGAACGGCACGGACAGCCTTTAATATAACTGCCTATTCTTGTCCGCAAAGCGCGGACAAGAATAGGACATGTTATATTTTTTTTGTGGGGCCATGGAACGGAGCAACAGATGCGGACGGCACACGGAGTGCTGTCCGCATCTTTTGCAGACCCATTGAAGTGAATGGGTCCACATCAGAGCCGCCAAAACTGCGTCTCGGATGCAGACCAAAACAACGGCCATGTGCATGAGGCCTTATCCACAGGAAAGGGGATAACTGAGATCCGTGGCGATCCTACCCCTGGTACTCTCATCGATTAAGAGAACGGGGGCCCTGCAATAACTGGAGAGGCCGGTTGCACATGCACGTGGCCAGTCCATTCATTTCTAAGGGCGTTCCGGACAGTTCCAAGGATGCCCAGGAGGCCAATGCATGCCGTTTTCTTTTTTTAAACAGGGAAATCACTAGCAGTCCAATACACCCTATCAGTTACACACTGTTAATTGTATTTTAAGTGAACCCATAACTTTGACCTCCACAGCGCCCTGCCCCGTCAACAGTTATCTCCACAACGCCAGCCTCTTCAACAGTGACCCCCAACAGTGAAGAAAGAATGGCTGAGTTGCTATGGAAACTTGGTGTAAAACTGTGTATGTCAAATGAGGCGAAGACTGAAGGACCTGTGAGCTTCTATTGGTCATGTGACTGTGCCATATTTGCATTTTTAGGAATATCCTAATGGTACGTCCTAGAGAGCCGAGACCTTTATGAAAACCTTCCCACACACGATGTACCCATGTGCCAAATTTGGTGTCCAACGGTTCAGGCGTTTGTTCTCAATAGGCACCCAGTCACAGATTTTTATAGTATAGATATGATACACCGAAGTGTATTCTCTCAGGCGCGGCCTAATAAACATATACAATTACTTGCCATGGCCCTTTTTAGGCCCCTAGGTGCCTTGGCAACCCATCACCAAAAGTGATGAATGAAGTTAGAAATGAATTGCTAGCAGTCTGCAGTAAGGGTACAGAGGTGTGGTAATAAGTTGGAGCGGTGTCCCTGCACAGTCTCACTCTATCCAGTCAGTGCTGCTATTGTCAGACTGTGCAGGTACACACCCCCAACTGGTTAACATCCTTCTGTACACCTTTGGAGGCAATTTTGTTCACGATTGCATTTCACTCATTTTTGGCTAAAAATCATATTTTCAATTGGCCTTTAAAAAAAATATTGAGTCATTCTGTCACAAAGGGTTAAATGTTTTTCTAGCTGTGTGACTGGTTCTTTCACATTGTGCGCTCATCTAATAAATCTCATCTCTAAACTACTGAGAGATCATAAACACTTATTTAAGCCATCATAGAACTGAGCTATAATGAGTGTTTATTATGTCAGAGAGCCGAGATAAGGAGTTCATCTGCTCAGACGGAAAATACAAAAAACCCACAGGTTGCTACTACAGCATTTCAGCTAGGTACATAAAAAAAGGATTCCATATTTTTAATAAAGATTACTTTTAGCTCAAAATAAGTAGAATGCAATAATAAATAAAAAATTATCCCCAAAAAAGTAAATAGCCTTTAAGCATGTATTAGACAGGCAGATCAGCAAGCGCTTCCCTCACGATGTTCTGTCAGAAAACCTTAAATCGTCAGATTCCCTTACCCCACGTGACTTCCGGGGGTGTGCGCCTCCACGCAAGCGTAGTATCAGGGCATGGGCAAGTTAAAATTAGAATGAGCGTTGACTCATGCACGCGCGTGCGCTCTTTTGTCTTGTTAAATCTCCTTACCCTCACACTGCGCACACGCGGATTGAAGCCAGTCAGCAATGAATCTGAAGAGTGCTGTGTAGTGAGGGTAAGTAGACAGTCAGATCTCCTTACCCGAGAGCACACGAGCAGTTGGGTGCATGCGTCCATGAGTCAACGCTCACTGTAATTTTAACTTACCCATGCCCTGGTACTACGCATGCGCAGAGGCGCCATGCCGTGGTACTACGCTTGCGCTGAGACGCACACCCACGGCAGTCATTCGGGGTAAGGGAATCTGACGATTTAAGGTTTTCTGACAGAACACCGGTAATCGCTTGCTCGCTAGCGGAGGAGACCTCTGCTATTACATGCAGCAATTTCATCCACAGCATGGGAAGGAGCGATCGCTATGCCATTGCTCGTCCCCCATACTGTACACTGATTTGCCGGTGGCAGATCACTATTAGACAGCACGATATGCCGCTAGAAAGCTTTGATTTTTAAGCATGCTTAAAAACCAGAATTGCCCGATGAATAAGCTCGTTCATTGGAGGCAGTATTACATTGCAAGATTTTCGCTAACAAGCTAGTTAGCGACTATTGGCCGAAATATAGGCCTGTGAAATACAGCCTTTACTGGAGACTGCTGGTAAGTCATTCATAACTTCTAGCAGAAATAATACAGGAGTCGCACAATATAGAGCCATAAGAATAGATGGTCCAGAATTGTTATTACATGGGGAATGCATAAAATAGGCATGTCAGGAGAGGTGACGGGTCCTCTTTAATATAGTTCACAATAACCTGTTTATCTTTCACTTACAATGTAAATGGGCTGACTGTGGAGAGTGGAAGGATGCACTTAGACTTGCTTGAACTAGGAGCACTGATAAACACTGATGCTATGATGAGTATTGTGACTTCCAACAGCATAGCAATTATGTAACCATATTTTCTGCCAAATTCAGTTTATATCTGAAAGATCCTCATTACCTGCTAAGGCTACTTTCACACTTGCGTTTAGTGTGGATCCGTCATGGATCTGCACAAACGCATCCGTTCAGATAATACAACCGCATGCATCCATTCAGAACGGATCCGTTTGGATTAAGATATGGTGCAGGGGGCTTAGGAGGGGAGATGTGGACCACAGCAGTTGAATTCAGGAGGGCATGTGTGGTCACTGGCCAGATCCATGAGCGTCTGATTCTCACAGCATTAATTACTGTTGAGAGCTCATTATGCCAGCGGAGAACTGGGTGGCCCTGGCCAACCGGGAAATTTCCCTGTAGGGTCTATGGCCAATCCTCACCTGCCAGAGCTGATTAATATTCAGTGTTTACTGTCAAATAATCTGAAGGAGATTGCAGGCCAGAACAGCAATAATATGCATGATGTCCCCCCACCTAATCAGACAAACCCCGTGTTTAAAGGTGCCACACGGCTATTAACCATGAAGAAAGACTATACAGTGAGGTCTTCATTATTAAATAAAAGGCAGCTGCAGGCTGTTTTTTCACTGCAGCATGGTATACCCGATTTATAGCATTTTATGACAAATTAATTTGTAACAAAAATGAATTTCATGGCTAACTTCAGCGAAGTTGCCTATTCAAATTTTTTAAAACTGATCAGTATTTTTTGGGACCACACACAGATCCATTAATTTATATGGGGGGGTTACAGAAAATATGGATGCCCTGTCGCAAATTATAGAACATGGCCTATTCTTGTTTGTTTTGTGGACAAGAATAAGGATTTGGGGCCCACAAAAAGCACGGGATCCATGTGGCTGTTAAGTGCATTTTGCGGATCTCAAAACGGATACGGCCGTCTGAATGTAGCCTAACAGTGTTGACTAGGCCGAAATGACCTTGCATCTACAGTAAAATAACATAACTAGATCAACCATATTACTATGGACGCAATAATACTGTGTGATCAAGAGGAGGGTTGACATAGCTGCATTTTGGGTCTAAATTCCTGTTAATATTTAATTTGCCAAGAAAAGGATTCAATTCCAGCAGTGAAATGCATTAAATGTAATTTCTAAAACATTACTTTTGACATTTAAAATCGCAGTTATTGTAATGGCCTTTCT